>NC_091950.1:15387788-15640288 GCF_031021105.1 Erythrolamprus reginae
AGGCATGGGGTAACTGAGTTACCCCTAGACTACGCTAAGGCTATGGTAGAATTGTGTATGGTCTGTTTGAGTGTATGGTTTTTTAAATAATGTGTTTTAATATGTTTTAATATAATGGATTTGTGACTTGGTATTTTTGTTGTGAGCCGCTCCGAGTCCTTGGAGAGGGGCGGCATACAAATCTAGTAAGTAAGTAAGTAAGTAAGTAAGTAAGTAAGTAAGTAAGTAAGTAAGTAAGTAAGTAAGTAAGTAAGTAAGTAAGTAAGTAAGTAAGTTAGTTAGTAAGTAGTAAGTAAACAAATAAAGAAATAAATGTATTTATATTAATAAGAATGTATATATATAAGGATGTCGACCTACCTGAAGATACTAACATGTAAATGTTTTTTTAAAAACCAATAAAAATCATTTAAAAAAATAAAAATAAAAAGACAACATATAAAATGGACAACCCCCCCCCCCAAAAAATACAACAAAATATACATACATCAAAACAAACATGAAGAATGGTGTTCACTTTTACAGTTTTCTCAAAATATTTCTATATCTAATATTATTTGGTTTCTTTTAACCTTCATTAATATTTATTATTATTCATTATTATTATTATTATTATGTCTCATACTATATTTTCCACATCCATATCGTCTGTTATATATACAAATCATTCTCTTGTTCTTGGGAAGAGAGTGCAAACATTTACAGATTCGTCTTGGATATTTCTTGTTTTATGACCAAATTTTTAAGTTTTAATTTTGTTTTAACCAGCTGTACCATTTTCCCCATATTTCATAAAATTTGGAATCTCCTTTTTTGCGTATTACCATTGTTAATGGGGTGGGGCATTTATCCTCTTTCTCAAATGTTCACTTTTCAAAGCTGTAAATTATCACTGGGAACACCATATTTAATTATTCTGATCTTTGGCGTCACAACAATATCTTATATTGTCTGTTCTGTTCTGTCCTTGCCTTCTCCTTGAAGAATAATCTCTCCTTGAATTCTCCAGCCAAAGGATTTTATCTTCCTGTTTTTATCTCCATCTGTCCTTGCACACACGAAAACAAAACTTTACTAATCAACATTGGGTTCACCAAGCATCCAAGCTAGTACATGTTGTCTTCTTCCCATTTCAACCTCAATTATACTTCTTTCACTTTCCAGTAAAACTTTCTAAGTTTTCCTTACTTTGGACTAAGTAATTTCTTCTGCATACAAGTACAGTAATACCTCATGATACGAACTTAATTGGTGCAAGGAGGAGGTTCGTAAGACGAAAAGTTCGTAAGACGAAACATTGTTTCCCATAGGAAACAATGTAAAGTCAATTAATCCGTGCAACCAAAAAACCCCCGCAAAAAACCGGCTTTCCGGCTGTTTTAAAAGGTGACAGCCGGCCTGGGGGGCTTCCCAGCACCCCCCCGAACCCGGGTTCGGGGTTCGGGGGGGGTGCTGGCAAGCCCCCCCAGGCCGGCTGCGACCTTTTAAAACACCCGCGCCGCTTCCCATCTGTCTCCTGAAGCCGAACGGCAAAGCCGAACTTCCGCGTTCGGCTTCAGGAGACAGCTGCGAAGCGGCGCGGGTGTTTTAAAAGGTCGCAGCCGGCCTGGTGGGGCTTGCCAGGAACCTCCCGAACCGAACCCGGGGTTCAGCCAAATTTTGCCTCTTCTTACGAACTTTGTTCGAGTTACGAACCGGCGTTCGGGAGGCTTCTGGGAAGCCCTGCCGCCCGGCTGTTACCTTTTAAAACAGCCGCGCGGCTTCCCAGCTGTCTCCGAACGCAGGTTCGTAACTCGAAAAAAAGTTCGTAAGAAGAGGCAAAATTTTGCTGAACCCCGGGTTCGTATCACGAGTTGTTCATAAGACGAGGGGTTCGTATCTTGAGGTACCACTGTACAGTGGTACCTCTACTTACGAACTTAATTCGTTCCATGATCAGGTTCTTTAGTAGAAACGTTTGTAAGAAGAAGCAATTTTTCCCATAGGAATCAATGTAAAAGCAAATACAGTAATACAGTGGTCCCTCGATTTTCGCGGTTCAAACTTCGCGAAACGGCTATACCACGGTTTTTCAAAAATATTAATTAAAAAATACTTCGCTGTTTTTTTTCCCTATACCACGGTTTTTCCCGCCCGATGATGTCATACATCATCGCCAAATTTTCATCCGCCTTTAATAAATATTTTTAAAATAAACTTTAATAAATAAACATGGTAATACAGTAATCTAAATCAGAGGTCCCCAACCTTTTTTGCACCAGGGACCGGCTTTAAGCTAGACCAGTTTTCCATGGCCCGGTGGGGGGGGGGGGAGCTAGCTGTCAGCGGCGCCGTAAAAGGGGCGATCAAGAGAGGAATGGGTGAATGAATGGACGGAGGGTGGGAAGGAAGGAAGCAAAGAGGGAAAGGACAGGAACAAAAGAAGGGTGCAAAGGAAGCAAGGAAAGGTGTGAAAGGGGAGAGTAAGAGAGGAAGGAGTGAAAGAAGGGAATGAGGGAGGAAAGAAGGGAGGAAGGAAAAGGAAAGCAAGAAATGGAGGGAGGAAAGGAAGGAAAGAAAGAAAGAAAGAAAAGGGGAAGGGACAGGAACAGAGGAAGGAAGCAAGGAAACTTATGAAAGGGGAGAGTAAGGGAAGAAGGTAGGAAGGAGAAAGAAAAGAAGAAATAGAGGAAGGGAAGGTAAAAGAGAGAAAGAAAAAGAGCAAGAAAGAAAGCAAGAAAGAGAAAGAAAGAAAGGCAACTTCAAAGAAAGGCTCACTGAGCATCTCTCACTCTCTCTCTCTCTTTCTATCCCTCTTTCTTTCTTTCTTTCTTTCTCTTCCTTTCTCTCTCTCCTCTTCCTTTATCTCCTCTCTCTCTCCCTCTCTCTTTCTCTCCCCCCCTCTCTCCCCCTTTCCCTCTCTCCCTCTCTTGCTATCTCTCCCCCCTCTCCCTCTCTCTTTCTCCCTCTCCCTCTCTTTCTCTCTCTCCCCCCTCTCTCTTTCTCTCTCTCTCCCCCTCTTTCTCTCTCTTCTTCTCACTTTCTCTCTCTTGTTTTCTTTCTGTCTCTTTTGCTTTCTCTCTCTCTCACTCTTTCTTGTTTTCTTTCTCACGCTCTTTCTCTCTCTTGTTCTCTCTCTTGCTATCTCTTTCTCTCCCCCCCTTTCTCACTCTCTCTTTCTCACTTTCTCTCTATCTTGCTGTCTGTTGCTCTCACTCACTCTCGTTCTCTCTCCGTTCTTCTCAGCGATGACGCGCGCACGCCCTGCCCGCCTCACCTTTGCGAGAGCACTTTCGCCCCGGGCTCTCAGCAAGGGGGTTTGCAGGAGAGGCGGGGCCGGCGAAGGTGATATTGAATGTCGGGGGAGAACGGGCGGTTGCGCGCGCTCCCTATCCCCCTGCTAGCCCACTCGGAATATTCAAAATAAGAAAAGCCTTCGCCGGCAAAGGTTTTTCTTATTTTGAATATTCCGAGTGGGCTAGCAGGGAGATAGGGAGCGCGCGCAACCGCCCGTTCTCCCCCGACATTCAATATCACCTTCGCCGGCCTCCGCTGAGAAAAAGCCTTTGCCGGCATTTCCTCTCGGCGTCAAGGAGGCGCAGCGGCGGGCGGAGAGAGGGAAGGGGGGGCAGCGGCATCCCTCCTGGCCTTGGCGGGCCGGCCAACCCTCCCCACCTCCTGCAAACGCGGCGGGCGGCGGGGGGGAGAGCGAGGAGCCGGTTCCGGCGGGCGCGGGGCTTGGCTGGCTGGCGGGGGGAGCGCCGCTGGTGGTGCGGAAAGGCCGAGGGGGCCCTGGCGCCGCGGACCGGCTGAAAAGCCCCAACGGCCCGGTCCCGGTCCACGGACCGGCGGTTGGGGACCTCTGATCTAAATGGTTGCTAAGGGAATGAGAAATTGCAGTTTAGGGGTTTAAACTGTTAAGGGAAGGCTTGTGATACTGTTCATAGCCAAAAATAGTGTACAGTATTTACTTCCGCATCTCTACTTCGCGGAAATTCGACTTTCGCGGGCGGTCTCGGAACGCATCCCCCGTGAAAATCGAGGGAACACTGTACCTCGTCTTACGAACTTAATTGGTTCCGGAAGTAGGTTCATAAGGTGAAAAGTTCGTAAGACAAAACAATGTTTCCCATAGGAAACAATGTAAAAGCGATTAATGCGTGCAAGCGGGGGGGGAAAAATCGCAAAATGGCGCTTTGCTGGGCGCTGCCGCCTGGCTGTCATCATTTAAAACAGCCAGGGGGCTTCTCGGCGTTCTCCCAAACCCGAACCCAAACTTTTCGGGTTCGGGTTCGGGAGGCCGCCGAGAAGCGCCGCCCCCCGCCTGTCACCTTCTGAAACAGCCGGGGGGCTTCTCGGCGTTCTCTTGTCATGACCTATAAAACCCTTCATGGCACCGGACCAGAATATCTTCGGGACCGCCTCCTGCCGCACGAATCCCAGCGACCGGTTAGGTCCCACAGAGTTGGCCTTCTTTGGGTCCCGTCGACTAAACAATGTCGTCTGGCGGGACCCAGGGGAAGAGCCTTCTCTGTGGTGGCTCCGACCTTCTGGAACCAGCTCCCCCCTGAGATTAGGATTGCCCCCACCCTCCCTGCCTTTCGTAAAGTCCTTAAAACCCACCTCTGCTGTCAGGCATGGGGGAACTAAAACATCTCCCCCTTGCCCATGTTGTTTTGCCGCTTGATTCATTGACTGTATGCCTGTTTTATATATATATTGGGACTGTTTTATGAATTTTTTTAACTTAAATTGTAATTAGATTGGTGGGTTTGGATTTGTTACTATGTACTGTCTTTACTATTGTTGTGAGCCGCCCCGAGTTTGCGGAGAGGGGCGGCATATAAATCCAATAATTCTAATCTAATCTAATCTCCCGAACGCCGAACTCGGAGGTTTGGCAAAAGTTCGGGTTCAGGTTAGGGTTCCGGAGGCCGTCGAGAAGCGCCCGGCTGTTTCAGAAGGTTACAGCTGGACGGCGCCACCCAGCGGAGCGCCGTTTTTGCAATCAGCAGTGGCGTTTTCGCCCGATCTAGAGGCTGGAAAGGAGGTGGGGAATCCCAATAGGGAATTCCATGGGCGGAGCTTTGACATCACGAAGACGTCCTTCCTGGTTGGCCGAAACGTGGCCTCATAATGGGTATACAGTACACATAGTGGGTATACATATAGTAAAACACATGATGAAGGTTATAGAGGAGATACTCATAGTAAAATATATCTATGAAAGAATAGAAGAGAATATACAGGAATAGAACATATCAATGAAAGAATAGAAGAAGAGATACAGGAATAGAAGAAAGGTATAGGAGATATAGGAGAGCAATAGGACAGGGGACGGAAGGCACTCTAGTGCACTTGTACTCGCCCCTTACTGACCTCTTAGGAATCTGGAGAGGTCAACCGTAGATAATCTAAGGGTAAAGTGTTGGGGGTTTGGGGATGACACTATGGAGTCCGGTAATGAGTTCCACGCTTCGACAACTCGGTTACTGAAATCATAATTTTTACAGTCAAGTTTGGAGCGGTTAATATTAAGTTTAAATCTGTTGTGTGCTCTTGTGTTGTTGTGGTTGAAGCTGAAGTACTATCTATTATAGTTCTTTAGATTTCTTACATATTGTTGCATTCAATGTTGTATGCCGCCCTGAGTCGCCTCGAGAAGGGCAGCATTGAAATCTAATAATAAAAAGAAAGGAAGAAAAAAAAGAGTTCAACATTTATCTGGGCCCTGTGCTCTTCAACATTTTCATCAATGACCTGGATGAGGGAATAGAAGGCCAACTAATCAAGCTGGCGGGGGTAGCCAACACCCTTGAAGACAGGCTCAAATTACAGAAAGAACTCGACAAACTAACACAGTGGGCCCACACCAACAAAATGATGTTCAACATCGACAAGAGCAAAGTCCTTCACCTAGGTAAAAAAAAACCTGGACACACATACAGCCTGGGAGAAACCCCTCTCAGCAGTAGCGACGGCGAAAGAGATCTCAGAGTCTTGGTGGATAATCAACTAAACATGAGCCAACAATGTGCAGCAGCAGCCAAAAAAGCCAATTCAGTCCTAAGCTGCATCAACAGGGGAATACACTCCAAGACCAGGGAAGTCTTAATACCACTCTACTATGCCCTGGTCAGACCACACCTGGAGTACTGTGTTCAGTTCTGGTCACCACACTTCAAAAAAGACATTGAAACTCTGGAGAAGGTGCAGAAAAGAGCAACCAAAATGATCAGGGGTCTAGAAACCAAGACTTACGAAGAGAGACTGCGGGAACTGGGCATGGATAGTCTAGAGAAAAGGAGGGCCAGAGCGGACATGATAGCAGTCTACAGGTATACGAGGGGTTGCCACAGAGAGGAGGGGATCACTTTATTCTCCAGGGCACCGGAGGGCTGGACGAGGAACAATGGCTGGAAGCTGACCAAGGAGAGATTCAACCTGGAAATAAGGAAGAACTTCCTGACAGTCAGAATGATCAACCAGTGGAACAACCTATCAGCGGACATTGTGAACTCCAATACTCTGGACATTTTTAAGAGGAAATTGGACTGCCATTTGACTAGGATGCTATAGGGTTCCTGCTTAGGCAGGGGGTTGGACTTGATGACCCGCATGGTCCCTTCCAACTCTAACAATAAATAAAAAAATAAAAAAATTCTGGGCTGCCCAACCTTTTCTAATTGTTGATATGATCTTCCCCTCCCGTCTTTCCTTCTCCTGCAGCTTTGAATGGTCAAATAGCTCTTTCGTCTCTCCCTGGTGCTTCCCTGTTTGACAGCTGGAGTTAGATCCTGCACAGATCTCCGTCTGCAAACATTTCTGTTCTCCTACAATCTCATTTGCAAAGAGTGGGCTGAGCCCTTAGGGGTCTCCACTATAGGACTTAATTCCCTCCCTCCTCACTCTTCTATTCAATATCTACCTGAAGCTCCAGGGCGAACCATCCATCAGCTCAGGATGAGATAGCATCAATATTGCTGATGATGCCGAACTGGACATTTTCACCCTGAATCAAGCAGGGGATGGAGTGGAAACCTTAGCCTGGTATCTGGAGGCTATCAGAGACTTGAGCAGAGGTCTTCAAACTTGGCAGCTTGAAGACTTATGGACTTCAACTCCCAGAATTCTCCAGCCAGCTATGTTGTATTCAAGGATTGGTCTGGTGAAAGTTTTGTATGCTCTGATTAGTAGTGTGAGATTACTAGAGCAGAAGCTATGTAGGATTAAGTTAACAACTCTTGAAGATTGTGCCCCCTTGTTCTTGGGTTCACTTTCCTATTGAAAACATTTCCCTCCTGAACCTTATTTAGGGCTTTAACATATTTAAATGTTTCAATCATGTCCCCCCTTTCCCTTCTGTCCTCCAGACTAGACAGATTGAGTTCATGAAGTCTTTCCTGATCAGTTTTATGCTTAAGACCTTCCACCAAATTTGTAGCCCCTCTTTGGACCCGTTCAATTTTATCAATATGTTTTTGTAGGTGAGGTCTCCAGAATTGAACCCAGTATTCCAAATGGGGTCTCACCAGCGCTCTATACAGTGGGATCACAGTCTCCCTCTTCCTGCTTGTTATACCTCTAGCTATGCAGCCAAGCATCCTACTTGCCTTTCCTACCGCCTGACTCACCCATTTTGAGACTGTCAGAAATCACTACCCCTAAATCCTTCTCTTCATATATTCATCTAAGATAAAATACAGGGAATAGTATAAGGGCAGACTAGATGGACCATGAGGTCTTTTTCTGCTGTCAATCTTCTATGTTTCTTTGTAAGTCCCATATCAAGCCTTAAATTTTATTTTATTTATTTATTTTGTCCAATACACAATGAGGGTTTTAGTGGGTATACAGTATATCTATATACACATAGTAAAATACATGATGAAGGTTATAGAGGAGATACTCATAGTAAAATATATCTAAGAAAGAATAGAAGATATAGGAATAAAACATATCAATGAAAGAATAGAAGAAGAGATATAGGAATAGAAGAAAGGGATAGGAGATATAGGAGAGCAATAGGACAGGGGACGGAAGGCACTCTAGTGCACTTGTACTCGCCCCTTACTGACCTCTTAGGAATATGGATAGGTCAACCATAGATAATCTAACAGTAAATTGTTGGGGGTTTGGGGATGACACTATGGAGTCTGGTAATTTATTTATTTATGTTGTCCAATACACAATGAGGGTTTTAGTGGGTATATATCTATATATACATGGTAAAATACATGATGAAGGTTATAGAGGAGATACTCATAGTAAAATATATCTAAGAAATAATAGAAGAGAAGTTATAGCAATAGAACATATCAATGAAAGAATAGAAGAAGAGATATAGGAATAGAAGGAAGGTATAGGAGATATAAGAGAGCAATAGGACAGGGGACGGAAGGCACTCTAGTGCACTTGTACTCGCCCCTTACTGACCTCTTAGGAATCTGGATAGGTCAACCGTGGATAATCTAAGGGTAAAGTGTTGGTCCCACAAGACTGGTTTTACTCGACACTAAATCTTGGAACTGGCTTAGTAGGAGACCCAGCGTTCAACTCTGGACCGGACTGAGCAAAATGATCTATTGTTAGACCTTAAAGTCAGCTAGGAAAACACCCAATCCTTAACCCGAGACCCAGACACATTTGCTTCACATCCCAGGTCCTGCTTGAAGAATCCACATAAAAGTTTCACAGGATGACCTGGTTCCCATCACATGCCCAGACAAGTTCTGGATTCCCACAATATGCTGAATTGCAAACGTATAACAACCTCCTCTCAGCTTCCTCTGGTGTACAATTCTTCCCAACCTCCTCCTCCTCCTGCAATATGTAAAACTACCGTATTTTTCGGTGTATAAGATACATCTTTTTCCTCCCGAAAGAAGGCTGATAATTAGGGTGCGTATTATTATTATTATTATTATTGTTGTTGTTGTTTATTAGATTTGTATGCCGCCCCTCTCCAAAGACTCGGGGCGGCTAACAACAATATAAAAAGACAATGTAAACAAATCTAATATTAAAAACAATCTAAAAAACCCCAATCATCTCATACATACAAGCATACCATGTATACATTCTATAAGCCTAGGGGGAAGGGAAATGTAGCTGTTTTTCCACCCAGTCCTAACTAGCTGCAAATCTTCCCAGCTCTTACCTTGCAGGCTCTTTCATTGTTACTCTCTGCAAAGAATGTTTTCCAAGCCCTAAGTCTGTGCAGGGTTTTTTCATTGCTCTAACTTGCTCCAAATAAGTTTCCTTCCAGCCCTAACCAGGTGCTAATGATATTTCCAGCTCTTACCGGCTTGCCGGCTCTTTCATTGTTACTCTCTGCAAAGAAGACTGTTTTCCAAGCCCTAAGTCTTTGCAGGGTTTTTTCCATTGCTCTACTTGCTCCCACTGTTTCTTTCCAGGTGCTAATGATCTTCCCAGCTCTTACTGGCTTGCGAGCTCTTTCATTGTTACTCTCTCAGAATAAAGTTTTTTAAAGCCCTTAACCAGGGGATAAAATAATGTGCTGAAGCTGACCAGACTAAGGACACTAGCCAGATGAATACCTGGTAAACAGATTCTTCTCCCTATTTTCTTCCCCAAAACCTGAGGTACATCTTATATTCCGATGCATCTTATACAGTGATACCTCATCTTACAAACCCCTCATCATACAAACTTTTGAGATACAAACCCGGGGTTTAAGATTTTTTTGCCTCTTCTTCCAAACTATTTTCACCTTACAAACCAAGCCGCCGCCACTGGGATGCCCTGCCTCCGGACTTCTGTTGCCAGCAAAGTGCCCATTTTTGCACTGCTGGGATTCCCCTGAGGCTCCCCTCCATGGGAAACCCCACCTCTGGACTTCTATGTTTTTGCGATGCTGCAGGGGAATCCCAGCACCACAAAAATGGGCGCTTTGCTGGCAACGGAAGTCCAGAGGTGGGGTTTCCCAGCGAGGGGAGCCTGAGTGAAATCGCAGCATCACAAAAACACGGAAGTCTGCAAGTGGGGTTTTGAGGACTTCTGTGTTTTTGTGATGCTGAAATTTCGCTGAGGGTCCCCTCGCTGGGAAACCCCACCTCCAGACTTCCGTTGCCAGCGAAGCACCCATTTTTGCGCTGCTGGGATTCCCCTGCTAGGACTCCCTTGCAGCACCACAAAAACACAGAAGTCCAGAGGTGGGGTTTCCCAGCGAGGGGAGCCTGAGTGAAATCGCAGCATCACAAAAACACGGAAGTCTGCAAGTGGGGTTTTGAGGACTTCTGTGTTTTTGTGATGCTGAAATTTCGCTGAGGGTCCCCTCGCTGGGAAACCCCACCTCCAGACTTCCGTTGCCAGTGAAGCACCCATTTTTGCGCTGCTGGGATTCCCCTGCTAGGACTCCCTTGCAGCACCACAAAAACACAGAAGTCCAGAGGTGGGGTTTCCCATGGAGTGGAGCCTCAGGGGAATCCCAGCAGTGCAAAAACGGGTGCTTCAGCTGGCAAAAGGGGTGAGTTTTGGGCTTGCACGCATTAATCGCTTTTCCATTGATTCCTATGGGAAACATTGTTTCGTCTTACAAACTTTTCACCTTACAAACCTCATCCCGGAACCAATTAAGTTCGTAAGATGAGGTATCACCTGTACTCTGAAAAATACGATAATTTCTGGCTTTGGACCAGTGTGGCCCAGAACATGAAAGGAAACATAGCTGAGTTTGGTGGTTTTTAAAAAAAAAAAGTGGGGAGGAGGAGAGGAATTCTAGGCTGATGCACAGCTATTCATTATAAGGCTGTTCCACTCTCGGATCAAAAAACCCAAACAAACCCTGGTGCCTTCTGCCTTGTGCTTCTTAAGAGCAGCTTGACCTGCAGACAACTGAGTTTCAGGCCAGGCGAAACATAGAGTGAACTCTGTCCCATGGGATCCTTGGTTAAGGGCGGCTGGAAACACAGGAGCCTGAAGGGGCATTGGCTATTCAGGAGCCGGCCCAAGAAATAGCTCCATATTTTTCTACCTGGTTTGGAAATGAGGCTGGGGGCTGTATGGGGAAAGGGATTTCTCTGCATGGATTTAGAAGAGCTGGGAAAATATAGCATGGGGTGCATAGGAAGAAAGGAAAGAGGAAAGGAGGGAGGAAGATAGATAGATAGGAAGGAAGGATTACCTTGTAGGGAAGGAAGGGAGGGAGGAAAGGAGAAAGGAAGGACAGAAGAAAGGAAGGATTTAGTGGAGAAGGAAGAAAGGAGGGAGGGAAGAAGGAGGGAAGGAAGGAAAGAGAGAAGGCAGGATCACCTTATAGGAAAGGAAGGGAGGAAGGAAAGGAGAAGGGAAGGAGAGGAGAGAAGAAAGGAAGGATTTAGTGGAGATGGAAGGAAGGAAGGAGGGAAGAAGGAGGGAAGGGAGGAAGGAAAGAGAGAAGGAAGGATCACCTTATAGGAAATGAAGGGAGGAAGGGAAGAAGCGAAGAAAGGAAGGATTTAGTGGAGAAGGAAGGAAGGAGGGAAGAATGAGGGAAGGAAGGAAGGAAAGAGAGAAGGAAGGATCACCTTATAGGAAAGGAAGGGAGGAAGGGAAGGAGAGGAGAGAAGGAAGGAAGAATTTAGTGGAGAAGGAAGGAAGGAAGGTGGGAAGAAGGAGGGAAGGAAGGAGGGAAGGAAGGAAGGATTTAGTGGAGAAGGAAGGAAGGAGGGAAGAATGAGGGAAGGAAGGAAGGAAAGAGAGAAGGAAGGATCACCTTATAGGAAAGGAAGGGAGGAAGGGAGGAAGGGAAGGAGAGGAGAGAAGGAAGGATTTAGTGGAGAAGGAAGGAAGGAGGGAAGAAGGAGGGAAGGAAGGAGGGAAGGAAGGAAGGAAAGAGAGAAGGAAGGATCACCTTATAGGAAAGGAAGGGAGGAAGGAAAGGAGAAGGGAAGGAGAGAAGAAAGGAAGGATTTAGTGGAGAAGGAAGGAGGGAAGACGGAGGGAAGGAAGCAAGGATCACTTTGTAGGGAAGGGAAGGAAGGAGGGAAGGAGAAAGGAAGGGTAGAAGAAAGAGGAAGGATTTACTGAAGAAGGAAGGACGGAGGGAAGGAAGGAAAGAAGGAAAGAGAGAAGGGAGGGAGGAAGGAAAGGAGAAAGAAAGGATTTAGTGGAGAAGGAAGGAGGGAAGACGGAGGGAAGGAAGCAAGGATCACTTTGTAGGGAAGGGAAGGAAGGAGGGAAGGAGAAAGGAAGGGTAGAAGAAAGAGGAAGGATTTACTGAAGAAGGAAGGACGGAGGGAAGGAAGGAAAGAAGGAAAGAGAGAAGGGAGGGAGGAAGGAAGGAAAGGAGAAAGAAAGGATTTAGTAGAGAAGGAAGGAAGGAGGGATCACCTTGTAGGGAAGGGAGGGAAGGAGAAAAGAAGGGCAGAAGAAAGAGGAAGGATATAGTGGATAAGGAAGGAAGGAGGGACGGAAGGAAAGAACGAAAGAAGAGTCACCTTGGAGAGGAGGGAGGAAGGAAAGAAAGGAGAAAGGCAGGGCAGAAGAAAGAGGAAGGAAGGAGGGAGGGAGGGAAGGATCACCTTGTAAGGAATGGCAGGAGAAAAGGTGGGGGGGGAGAGACAAAGGATAGAAGAAAGAGGAAAGTCCGAGTTTCTGTGGGGAAGGAGAAAGAAAGAAAACGGAGAAAAGGAAACACGAAACAAAGAAAAGGAAAGAAGAGGGAGAGAAAAGAAGGAAAGAAAAAGAAAAAAAGAAAACTCCTGCCACCTTGCCACGTGGCCTGTAGGGGGCAGCCTTTCAATGCGCTTCCCGGCGGGAAGAGCCAGGGGCAGAGTTGCGCCATCGCATCTCTCCCTCCCTCTCTTTGTGTGAGGTCCCGGGCGAGGGTTGCCAGAGCCCAGCGCCGCCAGCCTGGCTCGGCGCCTCCCACGGCGTCTGCTCTCCATCCAGCCGCTCCTCCGCTCGGCCGGGGCCTTTGTGTGGCTGACACGGAGGAGGCCGCAGCGGTGGTGGTGGTGGTGGGAGATTCCTGGAGGCGAGTGGGGGGGCACTGGGGGGGGGGGGGAGAAGCTGGTGATACAATCATAATAATTAAAAAATAAAATAAGAATGATTGATTGAATCAATGATTTTGATATTTAGCTTTTATAAAGTTTTTAGCTAATTATATTAATTGGATCAAATTGTACTTTGTAAATTGTTTTATTGACATGTGACAATCGTTAAGTGTTGTACCACATGTTTCTTGACAAATCTATATTTTATGTACACTGAGAGCATATGTATATGTCCCCCGTCCCTTTCTGACCATTAAATGTTATGTGTGGATGTGATTGAGTAAATTGACTGTTTTTTTATGTTAATGGGATTTTAGCTTACAGTTTTTAACTATTAGATTTGTATACATACTGTTTTTGCATTGTATTTTGTGAGCCGCCCCGGGTCCCCGTAGAGGGGCGGCATACAAGTCTAATTTTTTATTATTATTATTATTATTATTATTATTATTATTATTATTATTAATAATAATAATAATAATAAAAATAGCATGCACCGTCAAATTCCTTGTGTGTCCCAATCCCGGTTAACTGCTCTGAGTCTTCAGAGAGGGGCAACATACAAATCTAATAAATAAATAAATCTAATCAATAAATAAAGAATTCTGTTCTATTCTATTCTATTCTGAGTCCACAGAGGGGGGCAGCATACAAATCCAATCAATTAATAAACAAACATTTATTTATAATGCCTTTTTAACAAAGGGCATGACAGCAAGCCATATACAACTAACAAGGATACAGGCAGTAGGCAATACACACACTTAGCTAAAACCCAATTAATAAAACCACAAACCTTGTTAAAACCATTCCCAACCTCGCCAATGTCCTCCCCTCTTGCTGATGGCCAGAACAAGGATGTTTCAATCTGCTGAATCAAAGTTTGTTTGTTTGTTTGTTTGTTTATTTATTTATTTTGTCCAATACACAATACATATTGAAGAGAATAGACATGTAGTATTATGTATAAAGAAAAGGATAGAAGGAAAGATATAAAAATAGAGGAGAAGATATATGAAAGGAAGAAAAGGAGAGACAATTGGACAGGGGACGAAAGGCACAGTGGTGCACTTATATATGCCCCTTACTGACCTCTTAGGAACCTGGAGAGGTCAATCGTGCATAATCTAAGGGAAAAATGTTGGGGGTTAGGGGTTGACACTACTGAGTCCGGTAATGAGTTCCACGCTTCGACAACTCGATTGCTAAAGTCATATTTTTTACAGTCATGTTTGGAGCGGTTAATATTAAGTTTGAATCTGTTGCGTGCTCTTGTGTTGTTGCGGTTGAAGCTGAAATAGTCATTGACAGGCAGGACGTTGCAGCATATGATCTTGTGGGCAATACTTAGATCGTGTTTTAGGCGTAGTTCTAGGCTTTCTAGCTTAGAAAGCTTTCTAAAGTGGTCTTTAGTGCCTTGTGGAAGCAGAGAAAATTCTCGTCTGCCCCGAAGCTCCAAGGGAAGACTGTCCCACAGACTGGGGGCCATGGAAGACGTGGGGCCTTCAGACAAAAGGCAGCTGCCGGGATAGAAGTCCCCCCCACCCCGGCTGATCTGATTCCTGAAAGCTCCCTTTTCCCTGGGTTCTCCCGGGTGGAGTGGGGTATGTGTGCGGTGTGTGTGTAGGGTGAACCCCAAAACTCCAGACACGAACCGACCTCCCTTCCCAATTCATCCTCCCTGCCGCTGGCATCGCGGTCCAGCTCTCTTTCCATCCCCCAACAGGTGATCCTAGACTACTGCTCATCTGTCTGGAACCCATACCACATCTCAGACATCAACACCCTTGAAAATGTCCAAAGATATTTCACCAGAAGAGCCCTTCACTCCTCCACTCGAAACAGAATATCCTACGAAAATAGACTAACAATCCTGGGCCTAGAAAGCCTAGAACTACGGTGCCTAAAACACGATTTGAGTATTGCCCACAAGATCATATGCTGCAATGTCCTACCGGTCAATGACTACTTCAGCTTCAACCGCAATAACACAAGAGCACGCAACAGATTCAAACTTAATATGAACCGCTCCAAACGTGACTGTAAAAAATATGATTTCAACAATCGAGTTATTGAAGTGTGGAACTCATTACCGGACTCAATTGTGTCAACCCCTAACCCCCAACACTTCTCCCTTAGACTCTCCACGATTGACCTCTCCAGGTTCCTAAGAGGCCAGTAAGGGGCGTACATAAGAGCACTGGTGTGCCTTTAGTCCCCTGTCCAATAGTCTTTCCTTTCTCTCATATATCATATATATTCTCTTCCTTTCATATATCCTCTCCTCTAAGTTCACTTTACCCTTATATATATTACTACATGTCTATTTTTCTTCCTATGTATTTGTGTATTGGACGCAACAGCCAAGGAAGGAGTTGGGAGAGGAGGAAGAAGTTCAACAGCTTCGGAAAAGTTGGCCAGACAAAGCAAGCGGCGTTTTGCAGCCACGGGGAGAGAAACTTGACAGGCCAAGACAGGTTTCCAAACAAACTGCATAGCCAGCAAAAGGATGTTTCACTGCTGACTTGAGATCCCACCTGGGCGAACTCCCCCCACCCAAAAAAGGAAATGCTATTAAAGAAAATTAGAATCTCATCCAGGAATAACAGAATGGAAGGGGCGTTGGAGGTCTTCTTAATCCAGGGGAGAAACATAGAAACATAGAAGACTGACGGCAGAAAAAGACCTCATGGTCCATCTAGTCTGCCCTTATACTATTTCCTGTATTTTATCTTAGGATGGATATATCTTTATCCCAGGCATGTTTAAATTCAGTTGCTGTGGATTTACCGACCACGTCTGCTGGAAGTTTGTTCCAAGCATCTACTACTCTTTCAGTCAAATAATATTTTCTCACAGCTGGTAGCCTAATACTGAGCACAGCTTTGTGTCGCTGACGCGCATGCCAACAAAATCTCAAGAGAACATGCGACGCATGAGATTTTGACCATTTTTTGCTTCTGCGCATGCATTGAAGTAAAAATAAAAAGTACAAATCTCATGCGTGCGTGTCCTCTTGCAATATTTTGCTTCCTGCACATGCGCAGAAGCAAAATCTTGCTGGTGCGTGTGTGCGTGAACGCCGGTGACGCAGAGCTGCGTGCGTATCATTTTGGTAGCAGCGGTAAGTAGGAACCCCGCTCCTGTTGGAGACCCCTGTTCCAGTCCAATCCCCTGCTCAGGCCATGTTCAATTCATAGAAACATAGAAGATTGACGGCAGAAAAAGACCTCCTGGTCCATCCAGTCTGCCCTTATGCTATTTCCTGTATTTTATCCTAGGATGGATCGATGTTTACCCCAGGCATGTTTACATTCAGTGGCTGTGGATTTACCAACCACGTCTGCTGGGAATCTGTTCCTGCAACTGTTTGTGTGTTTTAGCCTCCAGTCCCCTAATCATCTTTGTTGCTCTTCTCTGCCCTCTGCACTACAGTATTTGGGGCAGGTTGTTCCATTGAACATATGAAATTCAGTCTTTATACTGGGGGTTTTCCAGGTTGCCCCCTCCTGCCCTATGAGCAGGGGTGAGCTACTGCCGGGATGGGAGAGAACGCAGTGGGGTAACGAAAATGGAGCTCCACCCCAGAGCACCCAATTTGCACTGACGGATGTTGAAAAAAAAGGCATAAGCAGTGGTGGGCAGCAGGCAGGATGGGGTGGAACGCAGTTCCACTGGTGGGAATGAAGATGCGTGCACAGCTCCAGCTGATTGGCAGCTGTCACTTCCTGGGTTACTGGTCTCGTCTCGGCTCTCCGTTTTCCCCCTGCTGCTGCGTCGGCGCTCCTTGCTTTTCTCCTCTTTCCTCCTTCCTGGCCTCGGACAAGCTTCCCTCTCTCCTGCCCGGCTCCCCTCCAGCGTCACGCGGCCACCTCGCGTCTGAGGTTCAAGCAGAAGTCGAGGGTGGAAGCAGCGCTGGCAGCATTTATGCTTCTGGCAGCACCCGTTTGCCTAGCTACCCAGCCTGAAGTGGGGGGGTGCGACCAGGAAGGAGAGCGTGGGAAACGCGAAGCAAATTGTCACCCCAGCAAGCGACATGGTAAGGTTGTAAGTCGAGGACTTAACAGTTCACTCGAACGATGATGATCGTTCAAGCCACTCCCACCTGGTCACATGAACATTAAGCCACACCCACAAAATAAGCCACACCCAGTGTGGCAGTAAAATTTTTGGCTGCCCATTACTGTGCATAAGCCACGCCCACAGTCTGGTAGTAAAAAGTTTAGTAGCCCTTCACTGCCTATGAGGTCCGTCTC
The DNA here is from genome assembly GCF_031021105.1 of Erythrolamprus reginae. Classification (NCBI taxonomy): domain Eukaryota; kingdom Metazoa; phylum Chordata; class Lepidosauria; order Squamata; family Dipsadidae; genus Erythrolamprus; species Erythrolamprus reginae. The sequence continues at coordinate 15,405,025 of NC_091950.1, forward strand.
CTGAAATGTGGACCCATGCTCCCCTGCCACATCAAAAAGAGCAGGCCCACATTTTAACCGTTTTGTGCTATGGATCCTCTTGAGTTTATGGCCAAAGGTCTCAAGACCACCTTAAAAAATATAAATGGCTAAATTGATCTACACAAATACATACCATACTACAAAGGAAGCTAATTCGGCTGAAATGTAGTTCTCAAAATATATACTTAAAAAAACAACAACCAGTCTAATAACTTTATTGAATTTATTGATGTGAATCAACCTCTCTGGAATGTAGCGACCTTCAATTACTAACTACATTCATTCTTGAATGAAAAGTTTGATTTCAGTTCAAGGCTAACAAATTTCTTTCCCACGCAAATTGACGGGCTCCTGAAATCACAGACCGACGTATCCTGCAGCCTATTTATTGACTTATTTATCCAGCGCCTACTGGATAGCCTTGCCCATCTCCAATCAATGGCCCTGGGCTGCTTACAATTCCCCTTTAAAAGAACAATTAAAAAACATAAAAATCATTTTATTGATTGTGCTGTGGGGTCCTTGGTCCTCTCTCAGCTTGGCTGTTTTGATTTTATTTATTTATTTATTTAATTTATTGGATTTGTATGCCGCCCCTCTCCGGAGACTCGGGGCGGCTAACAGCAATAATAAGACAGCGTATAACAATAATCCAATACTAAAAACAATTAAAACCCATTATAATAAAAAACCAAACATACATACAGACATACCATGCATAAAATTGTAAAGGCCTAGGGAGAAAGGGTATCTCAATTCCCCCATGCCTGGCGGCAGAGGTGGGTTTTAAGCAGCTTACGAAAGGCAAGGAGGGTGGGGGCAATTCTAATCTCTGGGGGGAGTTTGTTCCAGAGGGCCGGGGCCGCCACAGAGAAGGCTCTTCCCCTGGGTCCCGCCAAGCGGCATTGTTTAGTTGACGGGACCTGGAGAAGGCCAACTCTGTGGGACCTAACTGGTCGCTGGGATTCGTGCAGTATTTCATTTCCCAAATTGGGTAACATCATCACGGCTGGTAACTGATTTCTATCCCACCTTTATGATTCTTAGAAATTGTTTGGCATAGCTACTTGGCCCATAACCTGTTGGGCAGAGAGAGTTTTGCGCCCACGGAAGTTAACCCACCAAGTAACCACAGGTAACCACTAGTCTTCAATGAAACATAGCAGCAGGCTTTCTTGTAAAAATATATTTTACTTTTTTATCAAACGGCTTCTCTAAATAAACTATCACACAATACTTTCATATAACTATCTATTTATAATTTTTCTGCTATTTCATACTCAACTTTATCTCTTATTTATACACAATGTAATTATTTAACTATACTATATTGGGATATTGAGAATATTCATAGCACAACTTATTATCATAGATCTGCCGTTCACCTGCCCAACCTTTTAAATGTATTTTCCGTTGTTATTGTATATTGTCTATTGATGTTTATATGTTGTTATGTTTTTTGTATATAGTCTTGTAAATAAAAATTTATTTTAAAAAAAATACTTTCATATAACTTCATATCCACCACTGCAACCACTAAGCACTAACCACTAAACTACAAGATTTAAGGTTTACAGTAATTCGATTTGTATGCCGCCCCTCTCTGAGGAATTGGGGCGGCTCATTTACAGTAGTAAATCAATCCAATTAATATACATAAAAACAATCTTAAAAATTCTAATTTTAAAAAACTTCCATTAACATTAATTCAACAATCATACTAACAAAACATTTGTTGGTCAGGAGAAAAATCTAGCAACCCCAGGCCTGGCGACAAAAATGAGTTTTTTGGCTTTTGCAGAAGGCAAGGAGGGTAGGGGCAGTGCAAATCTCTGGGGGGAGCTGATTCCAGAGGGCCGGGGCCCCCACAGAGAAGGCTCTTCCCCTAGGTCCCGCCAGCCGACATTGTTTGGTCGACGGGACCCTAAGGAGACCAACTCTGTGGGACCTCACCGGTCGTTGGGATTTGTGCGGCAGGATAAAAAACCACTTTCTGTAACAAAACCACTCTATAACAAAACCACACCCATGCAAGGGTGTTCCTCCTTATATAGGATACAGCCAATCAGGCTGCAGCAAAATTAGCAAGCCCGTGATTACATGCTGATTATGGCTGTTACATCAGCCTCTCCCATGGCTACAAACCATTTACTTGCATTGTGATGTTACCTTCAGAAAGGAACTTATTTCTGACAGAAATAACGCAAAATGGTGAACATATCCAACACGCCTTCCTCCTCCTTGTTTTCAACCACAATAACAACCCTGCCAAGTGAGTTGGGCTGAAAGAGGCGGATGGCCCAAAGTCAGCGAGCGGCTTTCATGTGGAAGGAGGGACTAGAACACACCGTCTTCTGCTGATTGGCCCACTGGCTTTTGCGGGGGCTGATTGGCCCAAAGTCACCCAGCTAGCGTTCAAGCCTAAAACAGAACTCACTGTCTCCTACCGTGTTTCCCCGAAAATAAGACCCTGTATTATATATATTTTTGAACCCTGAAATAAGCGCTTGGCCATATCGTCATGCATTCTGCAGAGAGAGGCGGCATACAAATCTAATAAATAATAATAATAATAATAATAATAATAATAATAATAATTCATAAACTGATTGGGCTTATCATAAGGGGATGTCTTATTTGGGGGGAAACAGGGTAATGATTGGCCCAAAGTCATCAACTACACGGTTACTAAGGTCGTATTTCTTGCAGTCGACTTTGGTGCGGTTTACTTTGAGTTTGTATCTGTGGTGTGCTCGTGCGTTGTTGTGGTTGAAGCTGAAGTAGTCGTTGACAGGAAGGACGTTGGAGCAGATGATTTTATGGGCTATGCTTAGGTCGTGTTTAAGGCGACGTAGTTCTAAGCTTTCTAAACCTACGATTATAAGTCTAGTTGCGTACGGTATACTGTTGTTGTTGTTATGATTATTATTAATATAGATTTAGATTAGATTAGATTTATTGGATTTATATGCCGCCCCTCTCCGCAAACTCGGGGCGGCTCACAACAGAGTAAAAACAATACATAATAACAAATCCAATACCCAGAATAGAATAGAATAGAATTTTATGGGCCAAGTGTGATTGGACACACGAGGAATTTGTCTTGGTGCATATGCTCTCAACGTGCATAAAAGAAAAATATACATTTGTCAAGAATCATGTGGTACAACACTTAATGATTGTCATAGGGGCATTATTATTATTATTATTATTATTATTATTAAGCATAAAACGTATCAGGAAAGACTTAATGAACTCAATCTGTATAGTCTGGAGGACAGAAGGAAAAGGTGGGGGACATGATTGAAACATTTAAATATGTCAAAGGGTTAAATAAGGTCCAGGAGGGAAGTGTTTTTAATAGGAAAGTGAACACAAGAACAAGGGGACACAATCTGAAGTTAGTTGGGGGAAAGATCAAAAGCAACGTGAGAAAATATTATTTTACTGAAAGAGTAGTAGATCCTTGGAACAAACTTCCAGCAGACGTGGTAGATAAATCCACAGTAACTGAATTTAAACATGCCTGGGATAAACATATATCCATTGTAAGATAAAATACAGAAAATAGTATAAGGGCAGACTAGATGGACCATGAGGTCTTTTTCTGCCATCAGTCTTCTATGTTTCTATTATTAATTAGATTTATATGCCGTCCCTCTCTGAGGACTGCAGATGGAGGAGTGGAAGGCTCTTCTAGTAAAGTATCTCTGAACATTTTCTAGAGTGTTTTATGTCCGAAATGCGGTGTGGGTTCCAGACAGAGGAGCTGTATTCATGATGCTTGGCCCTGGATTCTGCAGCCCTCCCCTCCCACCCTGCAAGGGACACATATTTGCTAACCGCACGGCGGGTGGTGCTTTTTCCCCAACGGTTCCCGCTTCTGTTGGGTGGGGTGGGTGCCTCATCTGTCAGTTGTGCAAGTCAGTTGTGTTTGCATTCCATCCACACAGGCCCTGGGGTGGAAACTCTGCTCAAGTTCTGAGCTGGCACCGCCTGCGCTCAGCTGTCAGAAACAGCCCCAAAGTCAGACGAGGGTCACCTCGATGGGCGGTGACATCGCGAGGCTCTTGCCGTGCTGATTGGTTGGCTGACTGATTTGACCGCAGTCCTGATTGGTCCCAACCCCTTATATTTATTTGGGTTTTATCTTGTTGGATATCTCACATAACTTTCCACTTCCAAGGTCTTACTTAATGCAGCGTTTCTCAACCTTGGCCATTTTTAAGATAAAAACATAGAAACATAGAGGATTGACGGCAGAAAAAGACTTCATGGTCCATCTAGTCTGCCTTTATACCATTTCCTGTATTTTATCTTAGGATGGATATATGTTTATCCCAGGCATGTTTAAATTCAGTTACTGTGGACTTAACAATCACGACTGCTGGAAGTTTGTTCCAAGCATCTACTACTCTTTCAGTATAGTAATATTTTCTCACGTTGCTTCTGATCTTTCCCCCAACTAACCTCAGACTGTGCCCCCTTGTTCTTGTATTTTATCTTAGGATGGATATATGTTTATCCCAGGCATGCTTAAATTCAGTTACTGTGGACTTAACAATCACGACTGCTGGAAGTTTCTTCCAAGCATCTACTACTCTTTCAGTAAAGTAATATTTTCCCATGCTGCTTCTGATCTTTCCCCCAACTAACCTCAGATTGTGCCCCCTGGTTCTTGTATTTTATCTTAGGGTGGATCTGTTTATCCCAGGCATGTTTAAATTCAGTTCCTGTGGATTTACCAACCACGTCTACTGGAAGTTTGTTTGAAGCATCTACTACTCTTTCAGTCAAATAATATTTTATTTATTTAATTTAATTTATTTATTAGATTTGTATGCCGCCCCTCTCCGAAGACTCGGGGCGGCTAACAACAATGAAAAGACAATGTAAACAAATCTAATATTAAAAATAATCTAAAAAACCCCCAATTTAACGAACCACTCATACATACAAGCATACCATGTATAAATTCTATAAGCCTAGGGGGAAGTGAAATTTCAATTCCCCCATGTCTGATGACAGAGGTGGGTTTTAAGGAGCTTGTGAAAGGCAAGGACGGTGGGGGCAACTCTGATATCTGGAGGGAGCTGGTTCCAGAGGGTCGGGGCCGCCACAGAGAAGGCTCTTCTCCTGGCTCCCGCCAAACGACATTGCTTAGTCGATGGGACCCGGAGAAGTCCAACTCTGTGGGACCTAACCGGTCGCTGGGATTCGTGCGGCAGAAGGCGGTCCCAGAGATATTCAGGTCCGATGCCATGAAGGGCATTTTCTCACGATGCTTCTGATCTTTTCCCCAAGATGTGAGGACTTCAACTCTCAGAATTCTGTTGGAAGCGCTGTACCGATAGGAGAATTCTGGGAGTTGAAGTCCGCAGGTCTTAAAGTGGCCAAGTTGAGATACGGTAATCTGGCTGACTTGACTTGTCCAATTTAATCATTTTAATTCCTTGATTATTTTTTTTTTTAAATGAGGAAGCTGGCTTGCTACAAATTAAGGCGTTTCAACCACAATTTTCTGTTATCGTGTCACATCAAATCCAGAGAGATTTTAAAGAAATCTAATAAGAGGAAGCTGCAATTTCAGGATGACCTTTTCGAAGTTGGCAGATCGACCCTCCAAAGGCACAAAAATTAGTTCAACGTAGCAGAGATAAATTTCCCTTCCAGTTAAATGGGTGTTTCGTGACTGAGGATGCCAATCACAGCAGCTATTTTGGGATTGTATCCATTCTGGTTCTCAAAAATCCAGTTTTTGCCGGATAGAGGCATATTTTGGATGTTCAGTAATAGTAAATAGATAGGGAAATTGTATCTCTTTGAGGTGAGGAGAAGCCAGGCACCCTAACGCTTGACATGAGCGACTGTCAGGTTGGCCACCTTTAAGCCAGTCACATGACCTTTAAGCCACACCCCAGTCACATGATCGTCAAGCCTCGCCCACCTGGTCACATGTCTGGCAAGCCACAAAATAAGTCACGCCCACAGTGTGGTAGTAAAATTTTTTGCAGCCCTTTATTGCTTTTGCTTTGTATACTACCAGTACATAAGTGGTAGCTCTACCTAAGAACGCCTCTACTTACGAACTTTTCTAGATAAGAACCGGGACTTCAAGATTTTTTTGCCTCTTCTCAAGAACCATTTTGCACGAACAAATCTGAGCCTCCGAAACTGTAACCGGAAAAGACGGGGAGAAGCCTCCGTGGGGCCTCTCTAGGAATCTCCTGGGAGGAAACAGGGCTGGAAAAGGCAGGGAGAAGCCTCCGTGGGGCCTCTCTAGGAGTCTCCTGGGAAGAGACAAGGCAGGAAAAGGCAGGGAGAAGCCTCTGTGGGGCCTCTCTAGGAATCTCCTGGGAAGAAACAAGGCCGGAAAAGGCAGGGAGAAGCCTCTGTGGGGTCTCTCTGGGAATCTCCTGGGAGGAAACAGGGCCTTCACCCTCCCTTTGGTTTCCCCAATCGCACACATTATTTGCATTTACATTAATTCCTATGCGAAAAATGGCTTCTTCTGACAAACGTTTCTACATAAGAACCTGGTCACAGAACGAATTAAGTTCGTAAGTAGAGGTACCACTCTACTTGACAAAATAAATAAAATAAAACAAAACAAATAAATAAAAAATGTATGTATTTAAGGTGGAGATTTTTTTAAAAAAAAATTATTTAAAGAATGCAAAAACATCTTTCAAAGCTCCCCCATTTCCCGAGAAATACATTTATTTATTTTATTTATTTATTTTGTCCAATACACAATGAGAGTTTTAGTGGGTGTGTATACAGTATATATATACTGTACTGTTTTTTAATTATTGTTGTGAGCCGCCCCGAGTTTGCGGAGAGGGGCGGCATATAAATCCAATAAACCTAACCTAAACCTAACCCATATATATATATAGATTTTCACGGGTACATATATATATATATACATACATAGATACATATATATACACACCCACTAAAACTCTCATTGTGTATTGGACAAAATAAATAAATATATAAATATATATATGTTGGTTTTTTTATGTCGGATCACCCTGGTATATTGAAGGAACGTCACAGCTCCTTTTTGCCTCTAGGCCCAACCCAGGACCATTTCAAGGCAGTTAATTTATTCATAGCCGACAACTATATTCTGTATGTATATATACACACATAGTAAGATACATGATGAAGGTTATAGAGGAGATACTCATAGTAAAATATATCTATGAAAGAATATAAAAGAAGATATAGGAATAGAACATATCAATGAAAGAATAGAAGAAGAGATATAGGAAGAAAGATATGGGAGATATAGGAGAGCAATAGGACAGGGGACGGAAGGCACTCTAGTGCAGTGTTTCCCAACCTTTTTTGAGCCGCGGCACATTATTCATGTTTTCAAAATTCTGGGGAACACTGAAGGGGGGGCGGGGAGGCTAAAGAAAAGTTTGGACAAAAAAAATATCTCTTCCTCCATTTCACTCTATTTCTCCCTCCCTCTTTCTCTCTCTTCCTTCCTTCCCTTCTTTCTCTCCATCCCTCTTTCTTTCTTCCTCTCTTTTTTGCTCTCTTTCTCTCTCCTTCCCTCCCTCTATGTCTTTCCCTCTCCCTCCTTCCCCCCTTTCTTTCTCTCTCTCTCTTGCTTTCTTTCCCTCTCTTTCTCTTGCTTTCTTTCTCTCATTCTCTCTCCCCTCCTTTTTCTCTCTCTCTCTTTCTCTCTCGTTCACCACACCAGCAACAGAGAGAAAAAGAAAGAGCGAGAGAGAGCCGGAGAGAGAGTGGAGTGCACAGCAGCCATCAGCCTCTTCGCCCTCCCAGACGTCCCCAGCGCCTGGCCTCGCGCCGCCTCCCGTTAGCCCGGCCGAAAGCCACACAGTCCCGGACTCCCGGATCGCTTGCTTCTCCAGCCAGCGCGGTGCTTTCCTGGGTAGATGGCTTTGCTGACCAGAGAAGCGAGCGATCCGGGAGTCCGGGACTGTGTGGCTTTGCGCCATGAAGAGAAAACGGCAGCAGGGAAAAGTCGGCCGTTTTCTCTTCATGGCGCAAAGCCACACAGTCCTGGACTCCCGGATTGCTCGCCCCAAGGCAGGAGGCGGCGGCGGAGGAGAGTGGGCGGATCGGGCGGGCAATGGGGCAGGGCGGAGAAGCCAGGGGCGCGTTTGGCCGGAGGCACCGTGGGGAGGCAGGGGCAGGGAGATGCGGCAGTAGGTGCCTCCGGCCAAATGCGCCCCTGGCTTCTCCGCCCTGCCCCATTGCCCGCCCGATCCGCCCACTCTCCTCCGCCGCCTCTCGCCACGACACACCTGACGGTGTCTCGCGGCACACCGGTTGGGAAACGCTGCTCTAGTGCACTTGTACTCGCCCCTTACTGACCTCTTAGGAATCTGGATAGGTCAACCGTAGATAATCCAACGGTAAAGTGTTGGGGGTTTGGGGATGACACTATGGAGTCCGGTAATGAGTTCCACGCTTCAACAACTCGGTTACTGAAGTCATATTTTTTACAGTCAAGTTTGGAGCGGTTAATCTGTTGCGGCCTAGCTTTTCCTTTCCTCCCCCCCCCCCCCCTCTTTTTCTTTTTTCTTCTTTTTCTGGCCTGGAGACACTCCTGTGACTCATAAGCCCAAAAGAGGAAGCACCGAAGGAGAAAGCGGGAAACCAGGCCAAAGCCGCAGCTGCTGGAAGTGCGGTGGGGCCTTACGTCAGGCCTTGCATTCCACCCGGGATGAGGCCTCCGGTTGCGTTTCCCTGGAAACGGTTTACACAAAACGGGCGCACACATCAGCCAACGGAGGGGAGGGGGTGGGGAAAGAAGAAGGGGGAGGAAATTCCAAAAACGATCCGTTTAGGCGGAGGTTTTTTTCGTAAGCGTGCTCACGTGCGCCGAAGGGGCAGGAAGGAGGCCAATAACATGAGGTGAGCTGGAGGGGAACGGAGGGCGAGCTGTAATTTTTTATTTTTTTAGCATCCCGGACTGGGGAAGAAGTAAAGCCTGACTGACGGACTGAGTCGGATTTGCAAAATTCTTGGCACTTTGCAACAGATTTCATTCAGGGTTGGCTTTGCAATTCAGCCGGGCCGCTGAAGTCGGCTCCGGCTAAACCAGTGTTTCCCAACCTTGGCAACTTGAAGATATCTGGACTTCAACTCCCAGAATTCCCCAGCCAGCATTCGCTGGCTGGGGAATTCTGGGAGTTGAAGTCCAAATATCTTCAAGTTGCCAAGGTTGGGAAACACTGGGCTAAACAACATGATTTTTCTGGCAATTTTGAGTGCCTTCCTTTGCTGGACTGCAGGTGCTGAAGTAAGGGTGGGAATGAAGGTTCACGAGGAGGAGGCCAAAGGAAGAAATAAAACAAAACCTGAGTAAAGTGATTAATTAAAATGACTCCCGATTGGAATCGAATCATCTGCTACAATCATTTGCTACAAAACCTAAATCCTAGGTTTAGAAAGTTTTGAACTACATCGCCTTAAACACGACCTAAGCATAGCCCATAAAATAATCTGCTTCAAATCCTTCCTTGTCATTGACTACTTCAGCTTCAACCACAACAACACACGAGCACACAACAGATACAAACTTAAAGTAAACCGCCCTAAACTCGACTGCAGGAAATATGACTTTAGTAACCAAGTAATTGATGCATGGAACTCACTAACTGATTCTGTAATAACATTCCCTAACCCCCAAAACTTTACTCTTAGACTATCCACTGTTGACCACTCCTGATTCCTAAGAGGTCAGTAAGGGGTGTGCATAAGTGCACCAGCGTGCCTTCCATCCCCTGTCATAGAAACATAGAAGATTGACGGCAGGAAAAGACCTCATGGTCCATCTGGTCTGCTCTTATATTATTTCCTGTATTTTATCTTAGGATGGATATAGGTTTATCCCAGGCATGTTTAAATTCAGTTACTAATCACGTCTGCTGGAAGTTTGTTCCAAGCATCTACTACTCTTTCAGTAAAATACTGTAATATTTTCTCAGGTTGGTTCTGATCTTTCCCCCAACTAAACTCATATTGTGCCCCCTTGTTCTTGTGTTCACTTTCCTATTAAAAAAGATCAGAAGCAATGTGAGAAAATATTATTTTACTGAAAGAGTAATAGATGCTTGGAACAAACTTCCAGCAGACGTGATTGGTAAATCCACAGTAACTGAATGTAAACATGCCTGGGATAAACATAGATCCATCCTAAGATAAAATACAGGAAATAGTATAAGGGCAGACTAGATGGACCATGAGGTCTTTTTCTGCCGTCAATCTTCTATGTTTCTGTGTTTCTATGAACGTTGAGAACCACTGTTCTAGAATCTCAACTTCTATTCAATCCAGGTGATTGCTAAGCATGGACACCAACTTGACCACATATAATCAATCCAATTTCTTCAAGGAAAGTTCACCGTTTTGATCTTAGTGTACCAATGATGTTTCCTTGTGTTCTGTCGAGCTCTCTGGTAGAATCCTCCCAAAAATGCAGAGATACAATTTCAGACACACACACACGTTTGAAAATTCAAAACAATGTTCTTTAATAATGAAAATTCACTTAAACCAAGCCCTCTTTTGGGATAGCAAAGAGCACTTTTCTCCAAACAAACTGGTAATTTGTACAAGTCCCTTATTAGTTCTGTGATACTTAGCTTGCAGCTGTGAGGCAATTCACAGTCCTTCTTTCACAAAGTGAAACACACTTTGCCCTCATTTAGTTTCAAAGCGGGGAAAAATCAGCACACAAAAGGTCAAAGTCAGTAAAGCAGTCACGAAATACAAGGATCAGATAATCCTCCACAATGGCCAAACCCACAGGCTGCTACTTATAGCAGCCTCACTAATGACCACAGCCCCACCCAACCACAGGTGACCTCACTTTCTTTGATAATAATCTCTCAGTTGTTGTTGCCTATGCATCGCTCTCCTCATGCGTGGCTGTATCATTAACTCTTGTTCTGAATCCAAGGAGGAGCTAGATAATTGATCTCCTTCTGAGCTGTCTGCCCCACTCTCCTCCCTGTCACTCATGTCTTCTTGGTCAGAGGAGCCTTCATCAGCAGATTCCACCAAGGGCAAACCAGGCCTGCAGCATGTGGATGTCTCCCCCACATCCACAGTCCTTGGGGCAGCAGCTGGGCCAGAGCTAACCACAACACCTTGATTGGGTATTGGAAACAGCCAAACTCAGAGAGCACCAAGGACTTTATAATTCAACCCTGAGCTAGAGTCATTCTCCTCTTTATTGGCGAGCTTAGTCCACTGTTCAAAAATGAACATTCTTCCACCCCAAAGGATTGATACATAGGACAAGCCAAGATTACATTCATTTGAGTCGAATGCAACCGGGGAAAAAAAACCGTGCAAGAAGCCAGCTCACACTGAAAACCAAGGAGAGTGTCAAGCCGATGTAGAAGTTGGTGGAAAAATCAACGGCTTGCCACACTATCTGAAGAAGGCCTGATGTTTATGGGAACTTGGGAGGAGTGATTTCATCAGCAAGCAGATACAGACACAAAGCATTATTTCGAGAAGTTCAAGGCCATCATATATTCACCACCGGGGCGGAAGCGGAAGGAGGAGTTGCCAAGCTGGCACAGCCTGCTTGGGCAACGTGACATGTTTGTGGGCGGGAGGCAAGGAGGCAAGAGCCGGGATGGCGCAGCAGGTAGAGTGCTGTACTGCAAGGCGCTGAAGCTGACTGTAGATCTGTTGGTCAGTGTTGTGGTTGGCTCTGGCCCAGCTCCTGCCCCAAGGACTGTGGATGTGGGGGAGACATCCACATGCTACAGACCTGTTTTGCCCCCGGTGGAATCTGATGATGAAGGCTCCTCTGACCAAGAAGACATGAGTGACAGGGAGGAGGAGAGTGTGGCAGACATCTCAGAAGGAGATCAATTATCAAGCTCCTCCTTGGATTCAGAACAAGAGTTAATGATACAGCCACGCATGCGGAGAGCGATGCATAGGCAGCAACAACTGAGAGAGTATTATCAAAGAAAATGAGGCCACCTGTGGTTGGGTGGGGCTGTGGTCATTAGTGAGGCTGCTATAAATAGCAGCCTGTGGGTTTGGCCATTGTGGACGATTATCTGATCGTTGTGTTTCGTGCCTGCCTTGCTGACTTTGACCTTTGTGTGCTGATTTCCCCCCGCTTTGAAGCTAAACCAGAGCAAAGTGTGTTTCACTTTGTGAAAAAAGAAGGACTGTGAATCGCCTGACAGCTGCAAGCTAAGTATCACAGAACTGATAAGGGACTTGTACAAATTACCAGTTTGTTTGGAGACGAGTGCTCTTTGCTATACCAAAAGAGGGCTTGGTTTAAGTGAATTTTCAATATAAAGAACATTGTTTTCAATTTTCAAACGTGTGTGTGTCTGAAATTGTATATGTGCATTTTTGGGAGGATTCTACCAGAGAGCTCGACAGAACAGTCAGCGGTTCAAATCTCACCACCGGCTCAAGGTTGACTCAGCCTCCCATCCTTCCGAAGTGGGTAAAATGAGGACCCGGATTGTGGGGGTAATAGGCTGGCTCTGTTAAAAAGTGCTATTGCTAACATGTTGTAAGCCGCCCTGAGTCTAAGGAGAAGGGCGGCATAAAAATCGAATAAATAAAAAATAAATAAAAAATAAGGGATGTGAACTTTCAACTAGGTGGGAAGCTCTGTTCCTCAGTGGAGGTCTCAGGATGGCTCCAGAAATAAATTGGAATTTTGAGGAATGCCTTGACTTGGACTCTGATTTAAGTTTGGCTGTTACCTGGAACCTTGACAGAGGGTTCATTTTGGTAAACCAAGGGTTGCTCAGTTCTTAGGTAGATTCTGTACGTTAAGCCACAAGTTTTGTTCCTAAACCCTTTTTCACTTACTCAATCTAGGCACACACACCCCTATCCAGTGTAACTGGAAATACAGTGTTCCCTCGATTTTCGCGGGTTCGAACTTCGCAAATAGCCTATACCACGGTTTTTCAAAAAAATATTAATTAAAAAATACTCTGTTGTTTTTTTCCTATACCACGGTTTTTCACGTCATATGTCATCGCCAAATTAATATTTTTTGTAAATAAATAACCAAAAAAAAATTGTTAATAAATAATTATGTTTATAAATATCAGGATCACTAAGTGTCTTATTGAATGGTGAGTACCAGTAATAATGGTGAGTAAATGGTTGAGTCTTCGGAGAGGGGCAGCATACAAATCTAATAAATTGAATTGAATTGAGTTAAGGGAATGGGAAATGGTAATTTAAGGTTTTAAAGTGTTAAGGGATGGCTTGTGATACTGTCCATAGCCAAAAATGGTGTATTTACTTCCGCATCTCTACTTCGCGGAAATTCGACTTTTGCGGGCAGTCTCGGAATGCATCCCCCGCGGAAATCAAGGGAACACTGTGTACGTGGATCTTGGGTGTGTTCAATTCAATTCAATTCAATTCAATTCAATTTATTACATTTGTATGCCGCCCCTCTCCGAAGACTCGGGGCGGCTCACAACAATAATAAAAACAATATTCCAGCGAAAACAAATCTAATATTAAAAAGCACATAAAACCCTATCATATTTAAAAAAGCAAACAACATATACATACCCAAATGTAAATATAAAAAAAAAAACCTGGGGGAAAGGTGTCTCAACTCCCCCATGCCTGGCGGTATAGATGGGTCTTGAGTAATTTACGAAAGACAAGGAGTATGAGAGCAGGTCTAATCTCCGGGGGGAGTTGATTCCAGCGGGCCAGGGCTGCCACAGAGAAGGCTCTTCCCCTGGGGCCCGCCAAACGACATTGTTTGGTCGACGGGAGCCGGAGAAGGCCAACTCTGTGGGACCTTATTGGTCGCTGGGAATCGTGCGGTAGCAGGCGGTTCCGGAGGTGCTTTGGTCCAATGCCATGCAGGGATTTAAAGATCATAACCAACACTTTGAATTGTGACCGGAAACTGATCGGCAGCCAATGCAGGCCATGGAGTGTTGCAGAAACGTGGGCGAATCTAGGAAGCCCCACGATGGCTCTCGCGGCCACGTTCTGCACGGTCTGAAGTTTCCGAACACTTTTCAAAGGTAGCCCCATGTAGAGAGCATTGCAGTAATCGAACCTCGAGGTGATGAGGGCATGAGTGACTGTGAGCAGTGACTCCCTGTCCAAATAGGGCCGCAACTGGTGCACCAGGTGAACCTGGGCAAATGCCCCCCTCGCCACAGCTGAAAGATGATGTTCCAATGTCAGCTGTGGATCAAGGAGGACGCCCAAGTTGCGAACCCTCTCTGAGGGGGTCAATAGTTCCCCCCCCCCAGGGTAATGGATGGACAGATGGAATTGTCCTTCGGAGGCAAGACCCACAGCCACTCCGTCTTGTCTGAGTTGAGTTTGAGTTTGTTGACACCCATCCTGGCCCCAACATCCTCCAGGCACCGGCACATCACTTCCACTGTTTCAAAGCAAGCAGAGAGGTTTTTAATCAGCAGAACTCAACCCCTCCTCCCCATCCTGTGACTTTCCCTGCAAGACTTGGGGGATGGCAGTGGGGGGGGGAGGCTTTGGGAAGGGTGACTGACTCACTCCTGAGGAACCTCCTATAGAAAATGCAACGTCAGGGAACTTTCTGTCCAAATGTGACACATCGGCTATGCTCCGTTGGCAAGTGCTGGATTTGGGCACAAAATGTTTTAAAACCCACCTGACCTTAAACACGGGCACATTTTGTTCCACCACCACTGCAGGAGAAAAATGAGATTTAGCTGAGGAGCCCACTGGAGCAGTTTTGGTCACCAGGATGCAAAAGGGATGTTGAGACTCTGGAAAAAGTGCAGAGAAGAGCAACAAAGAAGATTAGGGGACTGGAGGCTAAAACATATGAAGAACGGTTGCAGGAACTGGGCATGGCCCCCACCCCCTTTGCCCCCACCCCCTTTGCCTCCGCAGGATGTTAAAGACCCATTTATGCCACCAGGAATGGGGGGGGGGACCTATTTATTGATTGATTGATTGATTGATTGGATTGGATTTGTATGCAGCCCCTTTCCGTAGACTCGGGGCAGCTAACAACAGTAATAAAAAACATCATATAAATCCAATACTAAAAACAACTAATCCTCCCTCCACCCATCTTTCTGATTCTAGCATTTGAGAATGGTGTGATTGTAAAGAATTGAATGGTTTTTTTTAATAATAATGGGTTTTTAAATTAGTCTTAATATTGGATTTGTATCATATTGTATTATGTTGCTGTTGTGAGCTGTTCCGAGTCCTCGGAGAGGGGCAGCATACAAATCTAATAAATAATAATAATAATAATAATAATAATAATAATAATAATAATTATTATTATTATTAAAAAGAAGGACCAGGGGAGACATGATAGCAGTCTTCCAATATCTCAGGGGATGCCACAAAGAAGAGGGAGTCAAGCTATTCTCCAAAGCACCTGAGGGTAGAACAAAGAAGCAATGGGTGGAAACTAAACAAGGAGGGAAGCAACTTAGAACTAAGGAGAAATTTCCTGGCAGTCAGACTAGTTAATCAGTGGAACAGCTTGCCTCCAGAAGTTGTGGATGCCCCAACACCATAGTTCCCTCTAAGCTGAGCAGTGAGCAATCGCTCACTTAACAATCATCATCAACTCAGAATTTTCCAAACCTGCCCAGAAGCCGAGAGGGAAAGAGTGAGAGGGAAGGAGAGAGAGAGGAAGAGAGGAAGAGAGAGAAACAGATAGAAAAAAGAGAGGAAGGAAAAGAGAAAGAAAAAGAATGGGAGTAAGGAAGAGAGAAAGAAAATCAAAATCTAGTTTGAAACTAGCTCAACTATTTAAGTGGCATTTTGATATTGATAGAGTTGCCCTATTATGACCTCACTGTTATAGACACACAGTACAGTATTTTATTTTGAAATTCTCTGAGGCAAAACAGGGTGGGTTTTTTATTTGTTTGTTTGTTTGTTTATTTATTTAATATTTCTGTGCTGCCCAGTCCCGTAGGGACTGCCACTCAGACACTATACTTTTCCGTCCACCCCCCCAAAAAATTAGAGGGAACACTGCCCAACACTGGAAGTTTTTAAGCAGATGTTGGATAACCATCTGTCTGAAGTAGTGCAGGGTTTCCTGCCTAAGCAGGGGGTTGGACTAGAAGACCTCCAAGGTCCCTTCCAACTCAGTTGTTATTTTTTGTTTGTTTGTTCGTTCCTTCCTTCCTTCCATCATTCAATCATTTATTTGCTTGTTTGTTTATTTAAATTGGATTTGTATGCCACCCCTCTCCGAGGACTCGGGGTGGCTCACAACATAGACACAACAGTACAATTAATTATTATTATAGAATGCAGAACTTTGAGATGTTAAATGAACCCTGGAGCCGAATGGACCTTCTGCGCAAACCGGATCACATCCTCGGTTATTTGTCCTCCCTCAATTTTCTCTCGGCTCTGTCCCTCCCTGCTTCAGCCGCCCATGATTTCCCCAGTTAGAAACTGCCACTCAAAACAAACCCATCAGTCATAACTTCCAGGCAGCTGGGCCAGAAATAAAAGGGGGATGTTACTTAAGAATTTTGTGGGTGGCGGGCGTGGTGGTGGTGGTGGAGGGAAGGGTTCCAAAGGAGGGGAAGTGGCCCTCCCCCATATCTCAACCTTGTATGCCTTAGATCGGCTGCTTCTATTTATTTTATTTATTTATTTATTCATTTGTCCAATACACAAATACATAGGAAGAAAGATAGACATGTGATAATATAAAAGAGGGTAAAAGTGAACTTAGAGGAGAGGATATATGAAAGAAAGAAAATATATATGACAAGTGAGAGAAAGGAAAGACAATTGGACAGGGGACGAAAGGCACACCAGTGCACTTATGTACGCCCCTTACTGGCCTCTTAGAAACCTGGAGAGGTCAATCGTGGAGAGTCTAAGGGAGAAGTGTTGGGGGTTAGGGGTTGGCACAATTGAGTCCGGTAATGAGTTCCAAGCTTCGATAACTTGTTGATTGTTGAAATCATATTTTTTACAGTCCAAAGATACTTCACCAGAAGAGCCCTTCACTCCTCCACTCGAAACAGAATACCCTATGAGACTAGACTTTCAATCCTGGGCCTACAAAGCTTAGAACTAAGACGCCTTAAACAAGAACTAAGTATTGCCCACAAGATCATATGCTGCAACATCCTACCTGTCGGTGACTACTTCAGCTTCAACCACAACAACACAAGAGCACACAGCAGATTTAAACTTAATACTAACTGCTCCAAACTTGACTGTAAAAAATATGACTTCAGTAACCGAGTTGTCGAAGCGTGGAACTCATTACCGGACTCCATAGTGTCATCTCCAAACCCCCAACACTTTACCCTTAGATTATCTACGGTTGACCTATCCAGATTCCTAAGAGGTCAGTAAGGGGCGAGTACAAGTGCACTAGAGTGCCTTACGTCCCCTGTCCTATTACTCTCCTATATCTCCTATACCTTTCTTCTATTCCTATATCTCTTCTTCTATTCTTTCATTGATATGTTCTATTACTTTATCTTCTTTTCTATTCTTTCTTAGATATATTTTACAATGAGTATCTCCTCTATAACCTTCATCATGTATTTTACTATGTGTATATAGATATATACCCACTAAAACCCTCATTGTGTATTGGACTAACTAACTAACTAACTAACTAACTAACTAACTAACTAACTAACTAACTAAATAAATAAATAAATAAATAAATAAATAAAAAATTAATCAGGAAGCTGAATCGAAGTTTGTCCCTGATTCAGCATTTGTTCTGAAGTCCTTCCTGTTTAGCATCTGTCTCCCTTCCCTAATGTTCTAGGAAGCATACGTGCCTTCAAGAAAAGGGAAACACCCCGGTTTTCTCTGCCCACCTCAAACAGCACAAAGAGACTGTCATATCCTGGCTATGTTTACGCAAGCCATTTAACCTGGTCATGTTTTCCCCACCCTTATCAATCGGCTGATAACTGTCTTTGTGCTTAAGGGAACCAGGCATTATTAGGTGGCTCCCTGGAACATCAGTTAGGTTGCCGGAATGACAATTGAGATATCTTGATGGATTAAAATCACTTTAAGATTGGCTGGAACCTGAACTCAAGACTCAGGGGAATAGTCTGGCCTGGGGTGTGTGATCAGAAAAGCGAGTCGAATGCTTGGATGCATAACTAGAGGTATAACAAGCAGGAAGAAGGAGATCGTGATCCCCTTATATAGAGTGCTGGTGAGACCCCATTTGGAATACTGTGTTCAGTTCTGGAGACCTCACCTACAAAAAGATATTGACAAAATTGAACGGGTCCAAAGACGGGCTACAAGAATGGTGGAAGGTCTTAAGCATAAAACGTATCAGGAAAGACTTAATGAACTCCATCTGTATAGTCTGGAGGACAGAAGGAAAAGGGGGGACATGATCGAAACATTTAAATATGTTAAAGGGTTAAATAAGGTTCAGGAGAGAAGTGTTTTTAATAGGAAAGTGAACACAAGAACAAGGGGGCACAATCTGAAGTTAGTTGGGGGAAAGATCAGAAGCAACGTGGGAAAATATTATTTGACTGAAAGAGTAGTAGATGCTTGGAAACACTCCCCCCGGGAGATTCGAATTGCTCCCACCCTCCTTGCCTTCCGCAAGATGTTAAAGACCCGTCTATGCCGCCAGGCATGGGGGGAATAATTCTCTCCCCGCATCTTTCTGACTAGCATTTGAGAATGGTGTGATTGTGTAAAATTGAATGGTTTTTTTTAGTAATAATGGGTTTTTAAATTAGTTTTAATATTGTATTAGTATCATATTGTATTTTGTTGCTGTTGTGAGCCGCTCCGAGTATTATTATTATTATTATTATTACTACTACTACTACTACTACTACTACTATTATTATTATTATTATTATTATTATTATTATTATTATGTCAGTGCAACACAGCAAACGAGATCACTATGCTGGATTTCGTATTTCATCACCAGTCGGGTGCTTCCCAAGCTCCTAGGACTGCGTGATGTAGCGGCGAATTATGTTTGCTGATCCCAGTAAAGCGGCCTTTTGCAATTGACAGATGGAGATTTTGTCAATTCCGATGGTTTTCAAATGTCTGCTGAGATCCTTTGGCACTGCGCCCAGCGTGCCAAGTACCACTGGGACCACTTTCACGGGCTTATGCCAGAGTCGTTGCAGCTCGATTTTTAGATCTTCGTATTTCACTAATTTCTCTAGCTGCTTCTCCTCAATTCTGCTGTCCCCTGGGATTGCGATGTCGATGATCCATACTTTCTTTTTCTCCACACTCAGGATGTCTGGTGTGTTATGCTTCAGAATTCGGTCAGTCTGAAGTCGGAAGTCCCACAGTAGTTTTGCTTGCTCATTTTCGACTATTATTATTATTATTATTATTATTATTATTATTATTATTATTACTTCAGTTAACTGCTAGCTGCAGTTCAAATCTCACCACCGGCTCAAGGTTGACTCAGCCTTCCATCCATCTATTCCTTCCATCTATTCTACTAGTTTTTCTCACCATTCCTATCACCCATTTCCTCCCATGTTGACTGTATGACTGTAACTTGTTGCGTATATCCTAAGATTTTTATTAATATTGCTTCTTCATTGCTTATTTGACCCCTATGACAATCATTAAGTGTTGTATCACATGATTCTTGACAAATGTATATTTTATTTTATGTACGTTGAGAGCATATGCACCAAGACAAATTCCTTGTGTGTCCAATCACACTTGGCCAATAAAAATTCTATTCTATTCTATTCTATTCTATTCTATCCTCCCGTGGTGGGTCAAATGAGGACCCAGATTGTTGGGGGCAATGTGATGATTCTGTAAACCGCTTAGAGGGAGCTGTAAAAGCACTATGAAGCAGCATATGTCTAAATATTATTACTACTGCTATAAAAGTAATAAAAACTTTCTGATTAGGCTTTAAAACAAGGAACTTCTCTAGACTGGGTTAAATTACTTTTAATCACTATTATTTCGTGCATACTTAGATTTTAATACTTCCCTTTGCTTACGGGGAAATATGAGGATGTATAATACAGTTCCCGAAAAGCCTTAGATTACTAATGGCCACGCAGTGTCCACCCAACAGTGTTACGCAAGATCAGTTACAAATTGGAACTATATTTGCCCAACACCCTGGGTGAAATTGAACTTGGTTTATTTATTCTGCTTGCCCTTAGTGTGTGGTAAGGTGATGCTCAGTTTGATGGTTCAGTTAGATTTGCAATCTCAGAAAATTATTATTATTATTATTATTATTATTATTATTATTATTTATTGGATTTGTATGCCGCGCCTCTCCGTAGACTCAGGGCAGCTAACAACAGTGGTAAAAACAACATGCGACAATCCAATACTAAAACAGCTAAAAACCCTTATTTTAAAACCAATCATACATACAAACATACCATACATAAATTGTAGAAGCCTAGGGGGAAAGAATATCTTAGTTCCCCCATGCCTGACGACAGAGGTGGGTTTTAAGAAGCTTACGAAAGGCAAGAAGGGTGGGGGCTATTCTAATCTCTGGGGCGAGTTGGTTCCAGAGGGCCGGGGCCGCCACAGAGAAGGCTCTTCCCCTGGGTCCCGCCAAACGACATTGTTTAGTTGACGGGACCCGTAGAAGGCCCACTCTGTGGGACCTAACTGGTCGCTGGGATTCGTGTGGCAGAAGGCGGTCCCGGAGATAACCTGGTCCGGTGCCATGAAGGGCTTTATAGGTCATAACCAACACTTTGAATTGTGACCGGAAACTGATCGGCAACCAATGCAGACTGCGGAGTGTTGGTGTAACATGGGCATACCTAGGGAAGCCCATAATTGCTCTCGCAGCTGCATTCTGCACGATCTGAAGTTTCCGAACACTTTTCAAAGGTAGCCCCATGTAGAGAGCATTACAGTAGTCGAGCCTCGAGGCGAGTTTGTTTAGAAACCAAGCTAGGCAGGTGGTGTGAACAGAGCCATTAAATATTATTTTTAATTTCCTGGTTATTTTCTCTTTCTACGGAACAACTCTATAGATCAGTATTTTTCCAACTTTTTAAGATGTGTGGATTTCAACTCCCAGAATTTCCCAGCCACAAAGTGGTCAAGTTTGAAAATCACTCTTAAACAGGGGCCTCCAACTTTGGCAACTTTATGACTTGTGGACTTCAACTCCCAGAATTAAAGCAAAGCTGGCTGAGGAATTCTGGGTGTTGAAGTCCACAAATCTTAAAGTTACCAAGGTTGGAGACTCCTGGTCTGGATCAAATACAGTAGTACCTCTACCTACAAACGCCTCTACTGGGTGTTCAAGACTTTTTTTGCCTCTTCTCAAGTACCATTTTCCACTTACAAACCTGACTCTCTGAAATAACTGGAAGCAACCAGAAAAGGAAGGGAGAGGCCTCCGTGGGGCCTCTGTAGGAATCTCCTGGGAGGAAACAGGGCTGGAAAAGGTGGGGAAAAGCCTCTGTGGAGCCTCTCTAGTAATCTCCTGGGAGGAAACAGAGCTGGAAAAGGCAGGGAGAGGCCTCTGTGGGGCCTCTGTAGGAATCTCCTGGGAGGAAACAGGGCCGGAAAAGGTGGGGAGAAGCCTCCATGAGGCCTCTCTAGGAATCTCCTGGGAGGAAACAGGGCTGGAAAAAGCGGGGAGAAGCCTCCATGAGGCCTTTCTAGAAATCTCCTGGGAGGAAACAGGGCCAGAGAAGGCGGGGAGAAGCCTCCATAGGGCCTCTCTAGGAAAATCCTGGGAGGAAACAGGGCCTCCACCCTCCCTGTGGTTTCCCCAATCGCACACATTATTTGCTTTTACATTGATTCCTATGGGGAAAATGGCTTCTTCTTACAAACTTTTCTACTTAAGAACTATTGCTTTACGCTGCTAACTGCGGGTTTCTCATGAAAATCCAGATAAGAGAAAAAACTTTGGAGAAGAAAATTTCTCGGGATGACATTGGGAAATGTATGTTTAGTCGGGTGATGTGACACATGCACAGAGCACTGTTGTATGTTGTTTGTATTGTGTTATGTGGTGTGAAAAAACCAATAAAATATATATATTTTAAAAAAGATACAAAGTGTTGCAAACTTTTACAGGCTAGCAGGAGAAATAGCAAGATAAGGAGTGCTAGGGAGGAGAGAGGTTGCCAGGGAACTGGGCGATCTTATGTGTTATGCTCAAGGCCTGCATGCACATCCCAACGCTAGTTCCCACAAAGAACCTGGTCATGGAACGAATTAAGTTCATAAGTAGAGGTACCACTGTATGAGCAAACCCAGACTACCTTCTCCAAGCCCCTGGGAACCTCTTTCTTCATAACTGCTTTAAAAAAAGCATGTCAGGTTTATTTTTCCATTTTGAACTTCAGCCCTAAAACTTGACATATTTCAAGTTAGAAAATCCCTGATGCATTCGAGAGCTTTCTGCCTTCCCAAATACTGCTTCCAGGCACCAAAACAACCCCCCCTTCTTTAAATGTGACTCGTAGGAAGGATTTTCCTGTGGGTGCATCCGTCTATGTAAACAACCACGGTAGACATCTGAGAACTGAGGCCTGCATAGCTTTGTTCTTTTTCCCATGGATTAAGAACCAGATTTAATCATGCAAAATCATGCAAAGTTAAAATCATGCAAAGAAAGCTTTGTTTGAACCTTTACAACGCCTGGAGAGAAGCCCAAGGGCACAGATTTGTATAACTTTTGCATGTTCTTGTTTAGATATGTGGAGATGGATGGACATGTAATTAATGGACATAGCCCAGTTTGGGAACTGCCATTGTGAGCCACTCTGAGTCCTCGGAGAGGGGTGGCATACAAATAAAATAAATAAAATAAAATAAAATAAAATACCTCTTACCTTGCAGGCTCTTTCATTGTTTCTCTCTGCAAAGAAGAATGTTTTCCAAGCCCTAAGTCTTTGCAGGGTTTTTTTCATTGCTCTAACTTGCTCCAAATAAGTTTCTTTCCAGCCCTAACCAGGTGCTAACAATGTTCCCAGCTCTTACCAGCTTGCAGGCTCTTTCATTGTTACTCTTTGCAAAGAATGTTTTCCAAGCCCAAAGTCTTTGCAGGGTTTTTTCCATTGCTCTACTTGTGCCGAATGTTTCTTTCCAGGTGCTAATGATGTTCCCAGCTCTTTATTGGCTTGCAAGCTCTTTCATTGTTACTCTCTCAGAATAATTTTTTTAAAGCCCTTAACCAGGGGATCAAATAATGTGCTGAAGCTGACCAGACTAAGGACACTAGCCAAAATACCCGGCAAACAGATTCTTTCCCTTATTTTCCTCCCCCCAAAACTAAGGTGCGTCGTATTCAGTGTTCCCTCGATTTTCGTAGGGGATGCGTTCCGAGACAGCCCACAAAAGTCGAATATCCGCGAAGTAGAGATGCGTAAGTAAATACACCATTTTTATTATTATTTATTAGATTTGTATGCCGCCCCTTTCCGTAGACTCGGGGCGGCTCACAACACAATAAAAACAGTTTATAACAAATCTAATAATTTACAATATAAAATATAAAAACCCCCACCATTTTTGGCTATGAACAGTATCACAAGCCATCCCTTAACACTTTAAACGCCAAAATTACCATTTCCCATTCCCTTAACAACCATTTACTCACCATTAATACTGGTACTCATCATTGAATAAGACACTTAGTGACCCTGATATTTATAAACATAATTATTTATTAATAATTATTTTTTTTGTTATTTATTTGCAAAAATTATTAGTTTGGCAATGACGTATGATGTCATCGGGCGGCAAAAAATGGTTTTTATAGAAAAAAACCCGTGAAGTATTTTTTTAATTAATATTTTTTGAAAAACCGTGGTATAGGCTATTCGCGAAGTTCGGACCCACGAAAATCGAGGGAACACTGTACTCTGAAAAATACAGTAGGTACCTGGATCTCTCCCCTACCTGGTCAAGCCCTTCCCTCTCAAAGACTTGATTGGCTGTCGGGCTATGAAAGGCCCAAATTCAGCCAATGAACGTCTGTGGTGGGTGGGGACTAGAATCTGGACCTCCTCTCCCTTGGTCTGGTCCTCCACCCTGTCTCTTTCCACAGCTGTGATTAACCAGCAGGAACAGCCGTCCTGCCTGGGGCACCAGCTCCCTTTCCACCCGCCCAGGGAAAATGTGCTGGGCCAGCAATCAATAGGATTGTCACCCACACCCTCTTCCCCTCTTTCTCTCCTTCCCTCTCTTTCCCTGTGCTGAATTGATGGCAGGAAGGGAGGCGGAGGAGGAGGGGAGAGGAAGGCAAAAGGGGACAGAGGGAAGAAAAATGAGGGAAGAGAGGAAAGAAGGGCAAAAGAATCAGGGAATGGAGGAGGGAAAAGGAGGGAAAAAGGGAAAACAGGAAAAAAAGAAAAGAAAAAAAGAGGGGATAAAGGGAAGGGAAGGAAAGAAGGGGGAAACAGGAAGGGCAAATAAAGGGGGTGAAGGAAAGGGGAACAGGGAAGGAAGAGAAATCATAATAATTAATAATAATTTATTAGATTTGTATGCCGCTCCTCTCCGAAGACTCGGGGCGGCTCACAACACAAATCCAATATTAAAAACAGATTAAAACCCTTATCAGGAAGGAAGGGAGGAAGGAGGGAAGACAAGAGAGGGAGGGAGGAAAGGAAGAGAAAGGAAGGAGGGAAAGGAAAGAGCAGAGGAAGGAAAAGAAAAAGAAGGAAGAGAAAGAGGAATTATTAGGATTAGACAGATTCATGGATGCCAAGTGTATTGGTGGTTATTGAAACGGATGTCCAAGGGCTGCCTCTATGTGGGTTGAGGCAGGCAGGGCTCCCTTGGGTCCCATTTGTTGGGGGTTTTGCCGCCTCTTTCTGCTCAAGATCCCCATGGACAATTGGGGGCCCACTGTGGGGCATGGAAAAATGGATGGATAGATAGGTAGATAGATAGATAGATAGATAGATAGATAGATGGATGGATGGATGGATGGATGGATGGATGGATGGATGGGTGGGTGGATGGGTGGATGGGTGGGTGGACGGATGGATAGATAGAAAGGTAGGTGTAGGTAGGTAGGTAGAATGAATGCTGGACTCCATGGGCTTTGGCCCAATTCAGCATGGCTGTTATGTTCCTAGGAAGGAAGAAAGGAAAGGAAAGGAGGGAGGGAGGGAGGGAAGGGAGGGAAGGGAGGGAGGAAGGAAGGAAGTGGAGGGAGGGAAGGGAGGGAGGAAGGGGAGGGAAGGGAGGGAGGAAGGGAGGAAGGAAGGGGAGGGAGGAAGGAAGGAAGGAAGGAAGGGGAGGGAGGGAGGGAAGGAAGGGAGGAGGGCTTGGGGCAGTTAATCAAATGAGGTATCATCTAGATTGCGCCACAAGAGATGTGCATGGTTTTAATATGGGTTTTACATTATTATAAATTGTTCTTTCAAGTGTTGTTCTCTTTGTTGCAAGCCATCCAGGGTCCTCCTTAGAGAGTTGGGTAGCATATCACTTAAAATAAATAAACAAACAAAGGGGAGCAAAGAAAAGAAAAAGGTAAGGGAGGCTGAGAAAGAGATGGGACAGAGGGAGGAAAAATGGAAGAGAAAGGAGGGATAAAAAAGGAGGGGGAAGGAAGGAAGGGTAGAAAGTAAAGGGGAGGAGAGGAAGGAAGGAAAGAAAAATGAAGAAAGGGAATGGGACGGAGGGAGCGAAGGAAAGAAGGGGAAAAAAACGGATGGAAAAGAGGAGGGGAAAAGATCCGTGCAAACTGCCCTTGCCTTGTGCAAGCAACCAAGCCTTGGTTTAAATGAGACCACGGTTACCTGGGCGTGGGACGGACGTCCCTCGCCGAGACCCACCTGGAATCAAGGACGCTGAGACGGAAAGAACTCCTCCCCCTCCCGCCCTCGCGATGGATTCATCCTGTCCCCCCCCCCCGCGCGCTTGAACTTTGGAGGGTCCCTCCCGGCAGGTGCCCGCGAGCGCCTGGCTGCCTTGTGAGGCGCCTGAGGGAGGAGGCGGGGGAGGAGGGCGGGGTGGGGCGGCTTTGGCGGCCGGGGGCGGGGAGGGGAAGGGCGGGAGCGCCTGCTGGGAACCGGGCCTGGCTCCTCGCCCCCCTGGCCGCTTCTGCCCGGCTCCCCGCGGGGCCCGCTGACTGACTCACTCCGCTTGACGCCGCCCGAGCCACCAGGCGCCCTGCTAAGAGGAGCGCCGCTCCCGGCCCCGCCGCCTTGCTCAACCCGGGTGACGGGCGGGGGAGCCGGGAGGCAGGCAGAGGGAAGAGGACGCGGGCCTCTGGGCATGCACAGAATAGAATGGGGTAGAATAGAAAATGGAAATTAATTTAATGGAATAGAAAATAAAATGGAATGGAATAGAATAGAATATGGAATAGAATGGAATGGAATAAACAATGGAATGGAATAGAATAGAAAATGGAATGGAATAATGAATAGAAAATAAAATGGAATGGAATAATAAATAGAATAGAAAATGGAATAGAATAGGAAATGGAATGGAATAATGAATAGAAAATAAAATGGAATGGAATAATAAATAGAATAGAAAATGGAATAGAAAATGGAATGGAATAGAATGGAATGGAATAATAAATAGAATAGAAAATGGAATAGAATAGGAAATGGAATGGAATGGAATGAAATAATAAATAGAATAGAAAATGGAATAGAATAGAATAGAAAATGGAATGGAATAGAATGGAATGGAATAATAAATAGAATAGAAAATAAAATAAAATGGAATAGAATAGAATAGAATATGGAATAGAATGGAATAGAAATTCTTTATTGGCCAGCTGTGATTGGACATAAAAGGAATTTGTCTTTGGTGCAGATGCTCTCAGTATAGATAAAAGAAAAGATACATTTGTTGAGAATCATGAGGTACAACACTTAATGATTGTCATAGGGATCAAATAAGCAATCAGGAAATACAGTACAGTATTAATAAAAATCTTAAAAGATGCCAGTAACAAGTTATAGTCATACAGTCAAAAGTGGGGGGAAATGGGTGATAGGAATGATGAGAATAGTATAGAATAGAATAGAATTCTTTATTCTTTATGATTGGACACAGAAGGAATTTGTCTTTAGTGCATGTGCTCTCAGTGTCCATAAAAGAAAATATGCATTTGTCAAGATTCATGAGGTACGACACTTAATAATTATCATGGGGTCAAATAAGCAACGAAGAAACAATATTAATAAAAATCTTAAGGATACAGGCAACAAAGTTACAGTCATAACTTTGTGTTATGTTAAGTGGGAGGAGATGGGCGATAGGAATGATGAGAAGACTAATAGTAATAGTAATGCAGCCTTAGTGAATAGTTTCACAGTAATGAGGTAATTAATTCTTTAGCAGAGTGAGGGAGTTCGGGGAAAAACTGTTCTTGTGTCTAGTTGTCTTGGTGTACAGTGCTCTATAGCATCGTTTTGAAGGTGGTAGTTGAAACAGTTGATGTCCGGATGCAAGGGGTCAGTAAATAGTTTTTGACTCATGCAATATACAAGTCCTCAGTGGAAGGCAGGTTGGCAGCCATTGTTTTTTCTGCAGTTCTGATTATCCTCTGAAGTCTGTGTCGGTCCTGTTGGGTTGCAGCACCAAACCAGACAGTTATAGAAGTGCAGATGACAGACTCAATGATTCCTCTGTAGAACTGGATCAGCAGCTCCTTGGGCAGTTTGAGCTTCCTGAGCTGGCGCAGAAAGAACATTCTTTGTTGTGCTTTTTAATGATGTTTTTGATGTTAGGTGACCATTTTAGGTCTTGAGATATGATAGAACCTAGGAATTTGAAGGTCTCTACTGCTGATACTGTAGTGTCTGGCATTGTGAGAGGTGGTAGGATGCCACCCCACTGGTAGTCCTCAACTTGATTCACCCCAATGTTATTAAACATGGACCTATAAAGCCCTTCATGGCATCGGACCAGAATATCTCCGAGACCGCCTTCTGCCGCACGAATCCCAGCGACCAGTTAGGTCCCACAAAGTTGGCCTTCTCCGGGTCCCGTCAACTAAACAATGTCGTTTGGCGGTACCCAGGGGAAGAGCCTTCTCTGTGGCGGCCCCGGCCCTCTGGAACCAACTCCTCCCAGAGATCAGAATTGCCCCCACCCTCCTTGCCTTTCGTAAGCTCCTTAAAACCCACCTCTGTCATCAGTCTGGAGGACAGAAGGGAAAGGGGGGACATGATGGAAACATTTAAATATGCTAAAGGGCTAAATAAGGTTCAGGATGGAAGTGTTTTTAATAGGAAAGTGAACACAAGAACAAGGAGGCACAATCTGAGGTTAGTTGGGGGAAAGATCAAAAGCAACATGAGAAAATATTATTTTACTGAAAGAGTAGTAGATCCTTGGAACAAACTTCCAGCAGATGTGGTTGGTAAATCCACAGTAACTGAATTTAAACATGCCTGGGATAAATATATATCCATCCTAGGATAAAATACAGGAAATAGTAAAAGGGCAGACTAGATGGACCATGAGGTCTTTTTCTGCTGTCAGTCTTCTATGTTTCTGTGTTTCAAAGGCTATTCTGGAGCATGTACAGAGTGTTGCGGACCTGCCTCTGGTTCCCTCCATTGCCCATCTTGGGCGGCTTAAAAGTTAAATAAATTTAATTTAATTAAATCTTGTTCTTGGTTGCGGGTGGGGGAGCCAAGGGGGCCGCTGAGCACATGCAGAGTGTGGGCCGAGGGTGAGGTCATTCAATTTGGCTCCCCCACCTAACAATTCGGTTACTGCTCAGCCACCGGCATGGGAAGGACACACCCAAGCGATCTTGGAATGAGGATGAGATGCGGAAAATGCCTGACCCAACTAGCTAATAAGGCTACACCCTTATTGTGTGGGGTGGAAGGTGGGGAGGGAAGGAGTTGGAGCCTGGGGAACCAATTCCACACACCCCTGGTTCTTAAGTAAGTTGGAAGTCAGGTTGCCACGATAGGAGACAAAAACACTTTGTGGTCAGAGGCATTTATTTATTTATTTATTTATTTTTATTTATTTATTTATTTTGTCCAATACACAATGAGGGTTTTAGTGGGTATATATCAATATACACATAGTAAAATACATGATGAAGGTTATAGAGAAGATACTCATAGTAAAATATATCTAAGAAAGAATAGAAAAGAAGATATAGTAATAGAACATATCAATGAAAGAATAGAAGAAGAGATATAGGAATAGAAGAAAGGTATAGGAGATATAGGAGAGCAATAGGACGGGACGGAAGGCACTCTAGTGCACTTGTACTCGCCCCTTACTGACCTCTTAGGAATCTGGATAGGTCAACCATGGATAATCTAAGGGTAAAGTGTTGGGGGTTTGGGGATGACACTATGGAGTCCAGTAATGAGTTTCACACTTCAACAACTCGGTTACTGAAGTCATATTTTTTACAGTCAAGTTTGGAGCGGTTAATATTAAGTTTAAATCTGTTGTGTGCTCTTGTGTTGTTGTGGTTGAAGCTGAAGTAGTCGCCGACAGGCAGGACGTTGCAGCGTATGATCTTGTGGGCAATCCTTAGATCTTGTTTAAGGCGTCTTAGTTCTAAACTTTCTAGGCCCAGGATTGAAAGTCTAGTCTCATGGGGTATTCTGTTTCGAGTGGGGGAGTGAAGGGCTCTTCTGGTGAAGTATCTTTGGACATTTTCAAAGTGTTAATGTCTGAGATGCGATATGGGTTCCAAACAGATGAGCTGTATTCGAGGATGGGTGGATTGTTGTTGTTTTTTTAAGGCACTTTCTGTTGTTTAGCCCCCATTTGAAATCTGCATTAAACCTTGATGGTCACAACACCAAGAACCTAAGAACCTAAGAAGAGCCATGCTGAATCGGGCCAAAGCCCATCGAGTCCAGCATTCTGTGTCACACAGTGGCCCACCAATTGTCCATGGGGATCTTATTTATTTATTTATTTGATTTTTATGCCGCCCTTCTCCTTAGACTCAGGGCAGCTTACAACATGTTAGCAATGGCACTTTTTAAAACAGAGCCAGCCTATTGTCCCCACAATCCGGGTCCTCATTTGACCCACCTCGGAAGGATGGAAGGCTGAGTCAACCTTGAGCCGGTGATGAGATTTGAACCGCTGACCTGCAGATCTACAGTCAGCTTCAGTGGCCTGCAGTTACTGCACTCTACCCACTGCGCCACCTCGGCTCATTGAGTAGAAAGAGAAGGCAAGACCCTCCCTTTCCCTTGACCCCCAGCAAATGGGACCCAAGGGAACCCTGCCTGCTTCAACCAACATAGAGGCGGCACATGGACATCCGTTTCAATAACTACTGATACCCTTGGCATCCATGAATCTGTCTAATCATGTCATGAAGCTATCCAGGCTGACAGCTGTCACGTCCTCTTCTGGAAGGGAATTCCATCAACCAAGGACCCTCTGGGTGAATAAATATTTCCCTTTATTTGTCCTCAATTTCCTACCTATGAGCCAAGAACCAACCAATCAAGTACTGTACTTGTACTCCCCAATTTCTCTCTCTCTCTCTCTCTCTCTCTCTCTCTCTCTCTCTGATCTATCTATCTATCTATCTATCTATCTATCTATCTATCTATCTATCTATCTATCTATCTATCTATCTATCTGTTGTGGTTAGCTCTGCCCCAGCTCCTGCCCCAAGGACTGTAGATGTGGGGGAGACATCCACATGCTGCAGGCCTGTTTTGCCCCCGGTGGAATCTGCTGATGAAGGCTCCTCTGACCAAGAAGACATGAGTGACAGGGAGGAGGAGAGTGTGGCAGACAGCTCAGAAGGAGATCAATTATCTAGCTCCTCCTTGGATTCAGAAAAAGAGTTAATGATACAGCCACGCATGCGGAGAACGATGCATAGGAAGCAACAACTGAGAGATTATTATCAAAGAAAATGAGGCCACCTGTGGTTGGGTGGGGCTGTGGTAATTAGTGAGGCTGCTATAAAGAGCAGCCTGTGGGTTTGGCCATTGTGGAGGATTATCTGATCGTTGTGTTTCGTGACTGCTTTACTGACTTTGACCTTTTGTGTGCTGATTTTTCCCCGCTTTGAAACTAAACCAGAGCAAAGTGTGTTTCACTTTGTGAAAGAAGAAAGACTGTGAATTGCCTCACAGCTGCAAGCTAAGTATCACAGAACTGATAAGGGACTTGTACAAATTACCAGTTTTGCTATACCAAAAGAGGGCTTAGTTTTAAGTGAATTTTCATTATAAAGAACATTGTTTTGAATTTTCAAACGTGTGTGTGTCTGAAATTTGTACCTGTGAATTTTTGGGAGGAGTGTACCAGAGAGCCCGGCAGAACACTATCTATCTATCTATCTATCTATCTATCTATCTATCTATCTATCTATCTATCTATCTATCTATCATCTATCTATCTATCTATCTATCTATCTATCTATCTATCTATCTATCTACCTACCTATCTACCTATCTATCTCTGAGGACTCGGGGCCACTAACAGCATATAACATAACAATACAGTACAACGGCAAACCTAATTAAATTTAAAATTACAATCTAAAAATCCAATATTTAAGGAACAATCATACCAGTTCAATCATACAACATATATCTCATTTAACCAGCATTCATTTAGTGACCAAAGTTAACAAAGGCACTGGGGGGAAAAAAAGACTTTTGACCGGGTTTCCCCCCACCCTTGGGACCGTTTGCAGCATCCTCGTGGTCAAAAGTCAGACGCTTGGTATGCAGTGTCCCCCGGGGATCATGTGATTCACCTGTGGTGAACCTCTGACAAGCAAAATCACTTAAGAATTGGTTCCTGACTTCATAAGAGAGGCAGTGATTCACTTAACAGCTTGTGGTGAAAAGGGCCATAAAATGGAGGGGAGAAAAATAACTCACTTAGCAACGGAAATTGTGGACTCAAATTGTTGTAAATCAAGGACTACTTGTACATCACGGATGCTAATGTACATCTTCCCTTCTTTTTTTCCTCTCCCTTTTCTTCCTTTTTCTATTGTTCCTGCTTCCTTTCCTTTCCCCTCCTCTTTCCATTCATCTATTTACTTTTTCCCTTTCTTTTTTCCCTTCCTTCATCCTTCCTTTCCTCTTATCTATTTACTTTTTTCCCTTTCCCCTTCCTTTCTTCATCCCTTCCAATCCCTTCCCTTTCCTCCTTTCCTTTTTTTCTCCTTTCCTTTCCCTTCCTGTCCTCTTCCCTTTCTTCTGTTTACTTTCTTCCTTTCTCTTTCCCCTTCCTTTCTTCATTCTTCCCTTTCATCTATTTACTTCCTTCCTTTCTCTTTCCCCTTCCTTTCTTCATTCTTCCTTTCCTTTCATTATTTACTTTCTTTCCTTTCTCTTTCCCCTTCCCTTCTTCATCCCTTTCCTTCAGTTTCCTTTCTTTTCCTATCCTCTTCCTTTCATCTATTTACTGTCTTACCTTTCTCTTTCCCCTTCCCTTCCTTTCCTTTCTCCTTTCCTTTCCTCTTCTCCCTCTCTTTCTCCCTCTCTTCCCCCCATGGAAAAGCCGTGATGGGAAACCATCTAGTTTTCACGTTGACCCATTTGGGAACCAACTTTCATTTCTCCCACCCGCCCCCTCTGCCACATTCTTCTCCCCTGCGGTGCAGGTGCGGTGTGCAGCCCTCCAGCCTGGCTGGTTTCCATCCGACCAGCGTACGGACGGCCTTGCCTTCTGCACGTGCTCCAAAAGCCCTTGTCCCTCACCCACTTTCCTGGCAACTGGGTCAGCCGAGGCCTCTGGCTTTGACGTGGCGAAGGGAAGGGCTAGCTGGCACGGAGAGATGTGGCTGAGGAGAGCTCCAAGCGGCTGAGTCACCAAGTGGCTGGGCCTGGTGAGTCAGATCTCCCCAAGAGGCAAAGGCAGAGAGAGGGCCAGCAGCCAGCTTGGGTGGGGTACGCAGGGACGCAGAATTGGAAATGCAGAAGCAGATGTATTTGGTCCACTGAATCGAGGGTGCTAGCGATAGCATTTAGACTTCTGTAGCTTCCCATAGTGCTTTACAGCAGGGCTCTCCAACCGTGGCAACTTTAAGACTTGTAGACTTCGACTCCCAGAATTCTCAGCTGGCTGAAGAATTCTGGGAGTTGAAGTCCACAGGTCTTAAAGTTGCCAAGTTTGAGGACCTCTGAGGTAAAAAATACACAGGGATCATGACTGACTGAGGAATTCTGGGAGCAAGTCCACAAGTCTTAAAGTTGCCAAGTTTGAAGACCTCTGAGATAAAAGATACACAAGGATCATGGGTGACTGAGGAATTCTGGGAGTTGAAGTCCACAAATCTTAAAGTTGCCAAGTTTGAAGATCTCTGAGGTAAATTATATGCGAGGATCATGGCTGACTGAGGAATTCTGGGAGCTGAAGTCCACAAGTCTTAAAGTTGCCAAGTTTGAGGACCTCTGAGGTAAATGATGTGCAAGGATCATGGCTGACTGAAGAATTCTGGGAATTGAAGTCCACAAGTCTTAAAGTTGCCAAGTTTGAAGACCTCTGAGGTAAATGATGTGCAAGGATCATGGCTGACTGAGGAATTCTGGGAATTGAAGTCCACAAGTCTTAAAGTTGCCAAGTTTGAGGACCTCTGAGGTAAAAGATACACAAGGATCATGACTGACTGAGGAATTCTGGGACTCATCTTTCCACCCTTCCGAGGTCAGTAAAATGACCCAGATTGCCCACAAGATCATATGCTGCAACGTCCTTCCAGTCAACGACTACTTCAGCTTCAACAGCAACAACACAAGAGCACGCAACAGATTCAAACTTAATATTAACCGCTCCAAACTTGACTGTAAAAAATATGACTTTACCAATCGAGTTGTTGAAGTGTGGAATTCATTGCCGGATTTAGTGGTGTCAGCCCCCAGCCCCCAACATTTCTCCCTTAGACTCTCCACGATTGACCTCTCCAGGTTCCTAAGAGGCCAGTAAGGGGCGTACATAAGTGCACTGATGTGCCTATCGTCCCCTGTCCAATTGTCTTTCCTTATCTCATATATCATATATTTTCTCTCCTTCCCTTCTACTCTTCTTTCTTACTTTCTATCTTTACATATATTACTTAATGTCTATTCTCTTTCATATGTATTGTATATTGGACAAAGAATAAATTAAAAAAAATTAAATTAATTAAATTAATTAAATTAAAAAAATTAAAAAAGATTGTTGGGGGCAATATATGCTGACTCCCTGTAAACCGCTTAGAGAGGCTGTAAAGCACTGTGAAGCGGTATATAAGTCTAAAGGCTAATGCTAATGTAGTCCAACCTTTGCTAGAGCAGGAACCTCTCTACCGTTTCAGACAAATTGTTGTCCGATCTCCTCCAGTGTTGGAGCAGCCCCAACTCCTGAAAGCTCGCCGTTCCACTGGTGAATTGTTCTCGCTGTCAAGAACCTTATCACGGAAGGAGGGAAGGCACAGCTCCGAACAATTGTCCCTTGTACCCAAAGCACTGTTGTTGCCCGTCTGGAATGGAGTCGGGGTGAAAGGTCACCCTGGATGGAGAGGGATTTTGCATTGCAATTGCAGCTGTCTCGGCAGCGGTCCAGCGGTATGCTATGCAGTGCTCTTGCCCAGAATTTTTCCTGCATGTAGCCCTTGGCCTGGGTTGCTGCTAAAAATATCCCTGGATGATGGACGAGACGGAGAAGAAGGAGGCGGGGAGGATTTTATGGCCTGGCTAGCTTCCCTGCAGTGGCCCAGTTCTCTGCCCCCCCCTTTCCCCCTCTCGGTGTGACGCAAAACAGATTGTCCTTGGAAGGAAAGTTTGCAAAAGGCAACCTATGCAGATATACCAGGAGAGTAGAAAAACCTCAAATCTCAACTGGTCTGATTTGACTCATGAGAAGATGGGAGGCAGTTTGGGATCGTGGTTTAAGACACAGGATCAGTGATGGGCTCCTACGGGTATGGTCAGGTGTGTCATGGAGAAAAGAATTTTTCTCTATCCACATCTTCTATCCCATGCATGATTTTTAAAAATATTTATTTATTTATTTATTTGTTCATTCATTCATTCATTCATTCATTCATTCATTCATTCATTCATTCATTCATTCAATTTTTATGCCGCCCTTCTCGTTAGACTCAGGGCAGCTTACAACATGTTAGCAATAGCACTTTTTTAACAGAGCCAGCCTATTGCCCCCACAATCTGGGTCCTCATTTGACCCACCTCGGAAGGATGGAAGGCTGAGTCAACCTTGAGCCGGTGATGAGATTTGAACCGCTGACCTTCAGGTCTACAAGCCAGCTTCAGTGGCCTGCAGTACAGCACTCTACCTGCTGCGCCACCCCGGCTCATATACACTTCGATCAAGTCACCCCTTAAGCGCAGTCTTTCAAGGCTGAAGAGACCAAGGCATTGCAACCTGGTATCATTCATACAACTTGTCCATGTGTATGAATTGGTATGAATGATTAGTGCATGTGTTGTTTAATTAGAATTTTAGAAATTAGTTCATTAGTTCATTTTTTCTTGTCTTTTTTTCAGTGTTATTGTTATTTGTAATTTTATACTGTTGTAAGCTGCCCTGAGTCCTTTGGAATTGGGTAGCATAGAAGTCAAATTAATTAAATAAATAATAAATAATAAATAAATAAACAACTGGAGAAATACACTGCTCAAAAATAAAAAAAATAAAGTGTTCTGTCGGGCTCTCTGGTAGAATCCTCCCAAAAATTCACAGGTACAAATTGCAGACACACACACACGTTTGAAAATTCAAAACAATGTTCTTTATAATGAAAATTCACTTAAACTAAGCCCTCTTTTGGTATAGCAAAGAGCACTCGTCTCCAACCAAACTGGTAATTTGTACAAGTCCCTTATCAGTTCTGTGATACTTAGCTTGCAGCTGTGAGGCAATTCACAGTCCTTCTTCTTTCACAAAGTGAAACACACTTTGCTCTGGTTTAGTTTCAAAGCGGGGAAAAATCAGCACACAAAAAGTCAAAGTCAGTAAAGCAGTCACGAAACACAACGATCAGATAATCCTCCACAATGGCCAAACCCACAGGCTGCTATTTATAGCAGCCTCACTAATGACCACAGCCCCACCCAACCACAGATGGCCTCATTTTCTTTGATAATAATCTCTCAGTTGTTGTTGCCTATGCATCACTCTCCCCATGCGTGGCTGTATCATTAACTCTTGTTCCGAATCCAAGGAGGAGCTAGATAATTGATCTCCTTCTGAGCTGTCTGCCACACTCTCCTCCCTGTCACTCATGTCTTCTTGGTCAGAGGAGCCTTCATCAGCAGATTCCACCGGGGGCAAAACAGGCCTGCAGCATGTGGATGTCTCCCCCATGTCCACAGTCCTTGGGGCAGGAGCAGGGCCAGAGCTAACTACAACATAAAGGGAACACTTAAACAACACACTATAACTCCAAGAAAGTCTTCGGAGAGGGGCGGCATACAAATCCAAATAATAAATAAAATAATAAATAAAATCAAACTTCTGTGAATTAAAATGTCCACTTAGGAAGCAACACTGATTGACAATCAATTTCACCTGCTGTTGTGCACATTCAACTTTGTACAGAACAAAGTATTAAATGAGAATATTTTTCATTGATTCAGATCTAGGATGGGTTCTTTGAGCATTCCCTTTATTTTTTGAGCAGTATATGGGGTCCCTTTTCCAGCCAATTGGAAGAAAGCAATGCAGGCAGAAGAGGGAATGGGGCCTCGAACAGAATTTTCCGATTGCTGTCTTGACCTTTGGGTCTCCCTCCATTGTTTTAGCATTCCAGAAAATTTTGCAAACTGTGATCCAAGGGTTTGTAAGGGAACGATTAAGATGCCGAGTCCTCTTTGATTGTGTGCATGTGTGTGTGTTAGGCCTTATTAATGTACCGTAATTATAATTTTAGCCTCACTGTTAATCTTTTAATTAGGATGCTAATTACCACAACTGCCAAGCATTTCATTAATTGCAAGGGTAGAAACGTGATGGATAAATAAACAAGTGGCTGGTCTAGAAAGTTTGCCATTTGGTAGTATGTAAGTATTTGGAATATCAAAATAAATAATTAGTGCCCAATTATCCAAGAAGCAAGCTTAGCAAAGCCAGGGACGTTTGAAGATTGAAACGATGCTCGGCTTCTCACCCTGCAAAATTCCATCTGCAAGTTCTCCAAAAAAGCTTCTAGAGTTGTCAACCTGATCCTACGCAGCTTCTGCTCAGGCAATCTCACACTGCTCACAAGAGCCTACAAAACTTTTGCCAGACCCATCCTAGACTACTGCTCATCTGTCTGGAACCCATACCACATCTCAGACATCAACACCCTTGAAAACGTCCAAAGATACTTCACCAGAAGAGCCCTTCACTCCTCCACTCGAAACAGAATATCCTACAAAAATAGACTAACAATCCTAGGCCTAGAAAGCCTAGAACTACGGCGCCTAAAACACGATTTGAGTATTGCTCACAAGACCATATGCTGCAACGTCCTACCGGTCAATGACTACTTCAGCTTCAACCGCAACAACACAAGAGCACGCAACAGATTCAAACTTAATACAAACCGCTCCAAACTTGACTGTAAAAAATATGATTTCAACAATCGAGTTATCGAAGCATGGAACTCATTACCGGACTCAATTGTGTCAACCCCTAACCCCCAACATTTCTCCCTTAGACTCTCCACGATTGACCTCTCCAGGTTCCTAAGAGGCCAGTAAGGGGCGTACATAAGTGCACTGGTGTGCCTTTCGTCCCCTGTCCAATTGTCTTTCCTTTCTCTCACTTATCATATATATTCTCTTCCTTTCATATATCCTCTCCTCTAAGTTCACTTTACCCTTATATATATTACTACATGTCTATTTTTCTTCCTATGTATTTGTGTATTGGATAAATGAATAAATAAAATAAATAAGTTTCACAGACTTTCTCAATTTCAGCCGTAGAGTAAGTCCTCAACTTATCACCACAATTTCCATCGCTAAGCAAGGTAATTCAGTGAGTCACATCCAATTTTGTGATATATGTCATTAACCTGCAATGGCAATCTGCCATTGCTGTTAAGTGAATCACTGAAGTTGTGAAGTGAACTGTGTGGTCATTAAGCGAATCTGACTACCCTGTTGACTTCGCTTGTTGGAAAATGGCTGTCATGAGCGGCAGTCACGTGACGCTGTGATGCTGTAGTCATTGTAAATAGTGATGGGCGAACTGAACCCGCACAATTCAGGTCCATACCAAATTTTGTGGTGTTCGGTATGCCGAACACAAACCCAAAATTTTTTCAAACTTCGGGTAAAGTTCGGGGTCGTGTTCGGCGTTCGGAGCTTTGACGTCACCGGCAGATTGCTAAGGACGCCAAGGTGATCCATGGAATCCAGGAAGTGATCACTTTAGCGTCCTTAGCAACCTGCCGGTGACGTCAAAGCTCCAGCCCCGGAATCTCTTCGTGGGAGGGATTCCCTGTTCGGGTTTGGGTTCGGCCGAATTTTGCGTAAAGTTCGTCCGAACTTGCCAAAGCTGAACACCGTTGGG
The DNA here is from genome assembly GCF_031021105.1 of Erythrolamprus reginae. NCBI lineage: Eukaryota > Metazoa > Chordata > Lepidosauria > Squamata > Dipsadidae > Erythrolamprus > Erythrolamprus reginae. Next base: position 15,443,497 of record NC_091950.1, read on the forward strand.
TTTGCCCATCACTAATTGTAAATACATGCCAGTTGCCAAGCAACCAAATTTTGATCACCTGACTGTGGGGATACTACGATAAGTCCAAGAACTGGTTGTAAGTCAATTTTCCTGGGTAACTTCAAACTGCCTCTAAATCAGGGTAGGCAATTAATTTTGCCAGAGGGCCGCATGATAAATTGGGATAGTTTTAGAGGGACGGATTAATATCATTAACTCAGTTCTGCCCAATACAGTACTGTATATTATTGGGTAGAACTGAGTTAATTATATTATAATTATAAATTATAATTATATATTATGTTATATATATAATTATATATTATATTATATATTTCTCCTTCCCTCCTTCCTTCCTCCCTCCATTTCTCCTTCCTTCCTTTCCTTCCTTCCTTGTTCACTCCATTTCTCTTTCCTTCCTTCCTTCCTTCCTTCCTTGTTCACTCCATTTCTCTTTCCTTCCTTCCTTTCTTCCTACCTCCTTCCATTTCTCCTTCCTTCCTTCCTTCCTTCCCTTCCTTCCTTGTTCCCTCCATTTCTCTTTCCTTCCTCCCTTTCTTCCTCCCTCCTTCCTTCCTTCCTTCCTTCCTTCCTTGTTCCCTCCATTTCTTTCTTTCTTTCCTTCCTTCCTTCCTTCCTACCTCCTTCCATTTTTCCTTCCTTCCTTCCTTCCTTCCTTCCTTCCTTCCTTCCTTCCTTCCTTCCGCGGGCCGGTCACAGACAGCGGGTGGGCCGCATGCAACTCCTGGGCCGCCACTTGCCCAGGTCTGCTCTAAATGAACGGTTGTAAGTCGAGGACTACTTGTACTACAGTACTGATATCAAAAGGGAGTCAATTTTATCGTACTATGTCCAGATAAGGGTAATCCTCGGCCTTGAGGAAGGACATTTCACCCACCGGAGGGTTCGGGAAAGCACCCCACAAGCCCCAGAGTGCAAAAAAAATGTTCATCAGACAAACCGGAAGTTCAGAAAAACACATTTCCGGTTTGCCCATTATACTGATTTTTGCACTTTGGAGTGTTCAGGGAATAATAATAATAATAATAATAATTAATAATAATTTATTAGATTTGTATGCCGCCTCTCTCCGAAGACTCAGGGCGGCTCACAGCAACAACAATACAATATAATACAAATCTAATATTAAAAAGAACAAGTTAAAACCCATTCTTACTAAAAACAATCAATACTACACAATCATACCACACTTAAATGCTACAAGTCAGAAGGGGAGGGATTACCACCCCACCATGCCTGGTGACCTAAATGGGTCTTCAACATCTTGCGAAAGGCGAGGAGGGTGGGCGCAGTTCAAATCTCGGGGGGGGGGGAGTTGATTCCAGAGGGCCGGGGCTGCCACAGAGAAGGCTCTTCCCCTGGGTCTCGCCAGACGACATTGTTTAGTCGATGGGACCCGGAGAAAGCCAACTCTGGGGGACCTTATCGGCCGCTGGGATTTGTGTGGCAGAAGACGGTCCCGTAGGTATTCTGGTCCGATGCCATGAAGGGCTTTATAGATCATTACCAACACTTTGAATTGTGTCTGGAAACTAATTGGCAGCCAGTGCAAGCCGCGGAGTGTTGACGAGAAATGGACGTATCTAGGAAGGCCCATGATTGCTCGTGTGGCCACATTCTGCATGAATGTTTAATAATAATAATAATAATAATAATAATTATTATTATTATTATTATTATTATATAATTATAAATAATAATAATTATTATTATTATTATATACCAAATTGTTGTGATTCAGCCTGAGGCTCCTCAGGGAACGGCTGGAACTCTGCTGGATCCATGCTCAGAGGGGGAGGACGATGAACAGGAGGGGGAGGACCAGGCAGAAGAGGAGGGAGAGCAGCCTGAGACCCCCGGGGGGGGCTCTCCCCAGCGAGTAGCCTGGATTCATTAGATGAAGACGCCCAGGCTATCATAGATATGAGGCAGAGACGGGCAGCCCAAAGAAGGGGCCAATTAGCAAGGTATTTCCATCCCTGAATTGGTAACAGCTGGGTTTGGGTGTGGTTCTCTTCAGCAGGGTTGCCCTTACTGTATTGTGGAGAGTTATCAATTGGGAGTCCTGTGACCTTGCTTCGATTCTTGGTGTCTCTGATCCTGGCTAGTGGCTTCGAAGGCTGAAGACTTGGGGGAGGCGTGGGTTTTATTACCTCCAGTGTTGTTTTTGCCAGCAAGAATCCTGTTTTATTGCCTGGCCGTCGTGAAACCTCTGTGAAGCTTCATAACGTTCCTGTCTGTAAGAACAGTTTTTGTTACCTGTGTTTGCTTTCAAATATATAAACTGCCTTTGCTTTGTACCAGTGTGTCTGGCTACTCTTTTTAGTTGGTGTTGGAGTCTGGGGGGACCCAGACAGAACACCAAATTATTATTATATACTAAATCTGCACTACTATTCTACTAGTTTTTCTCATCATTCCTATCATCCTTTTCCTCCCACTCAGGACTGTATGACTGTAACTTGTTGCTTGTATCCTAAGATTTTTATTAATATTGATTGTTTCTTCATTGCTTATTTGACCCCTATGCCAATCATTAAGTGTTGAACCACATGATTCTTGACAAATGTTTCTTTTTCTTTTATGCACACTGAGAGCATCTGCACCAAACACAAATTCCTTGAGTCCAATCACACTTGGCCAATAAAATTCTATTCTATTGTATTCTATTTTGTTTGCTATTGTCATGTCTTTGTATGTATTAAAAGATATTATTATTATTATTATTATTATTATTATTATTGTTATTATTATGTCAGTACAACACAGCAAACGAGATCACTATGCTGGATTTCGTATTTCATCACCAGTCGGGTGCTTCCCAAGCACCTAGGACTGAGTGATGTAGCGGCGAATTATGTTTGCCGATCCCAGTACAGCGGCCTTTTGCAATTGATAGATGAAGATTTTGTCAATTCCAATGCTTTTCAAATGTCCGCTGAGATCCTTTGACACTGCGCCCAGCGTGCCAAGTACCACTGGGACCCCTTTCACTGGCTTATGCCAGAGTCGTTGCAGCTCGATTTTTAGATCTTCGTATTTCACTAATTTCTCTAGCTGCTGCTCCTCAATTCTGCTGTCTCCTGGAATTGCGATGTCGATGATCCATACTTTCTTTTTCTCCACAATCACAATGTCTGGTGTGTTATGCGTCAGAATTCGGTCAGTCGGAAGTCGGAAGTCCCACAGTAGTTTTGCTTGCTCATTTTCGACCACTTTTTCGGGCTTATGATCCCACCAGTTCATTATTATTATTATTATTATTATTATTATTATTATTATTATTATTATTATTATTATTATTATTAAATCTAAAACCTGGAAGGCGGCTCAGAAACCCCTACCTTCCTATCCTTCCTGCTTGACCTTCCTGGAATTGAAAACTAGGCGGGAGGGTCCATCCCAAACCGAGGGGCATCAATTCATTCATATGCAATTCATTCATACACACTTCAGAAATTCATTCCTGCGTTGCCATAGGAACAGCTTTATTTTGATGTTCGTCCATCGTGTTCAAAGAGGGACCTTGACATCTAACGGGTTGTGGGCTGTACGCGATGTGTCCCGCAGGCGGCTAGAGAGGCCTAAACAGGCACAAAATGTTCTGCCGCATATTGGGCAGAGATGTAAGATGTAACATCTAAGTGCCAATGCCCACTGCAACAACATCGCTAAGAAGGCCTCAAGAGTTGTAAATCTAATCCTACGTAGCTTCTGCTCTGGAAATCTCACACTGCTTACCAGAGCTTACAAAACTTTTGCCAGACCCATCCTCGAATACAGCTCATCCGATTGGAACCCATATCGCATCTCAGACATTAACACCCTTGAAAATGTCCAAAGATGCTTCACAAGAAGAGCCCTTCATTCCTCCACTCGAAACTAGACTTACAATCCTGGGTCTTGAAAGCTTAGAACTACGACGCCTTAAACATGATCTAAGAGTATTGCCCACAAGATCATATGTTGCAATGTCCTGCCTGTCAAAGACTACTTCAGCTTCAACCACAACAACACAAGAGCACACAACAGATTCAAGCTTAACATTAACCGCTCCAAACTTGACTGTAAAAAATATGACTTTAGTAATCGGGTTGTTGAAGCGTGGAACTCATTACCAGACTCTGTAGTATCATCCCCTAACCCCCAACATTTTACCTTTAGACTATCCACGGTTGACCTCTCCAGATTCCTAAGAGGTCAGTAAGGGTCGTACATACTGACCTCTTAGGAATCTGGAGAGGTCGCTTAAGGGGTCGTACATAAGCGCACTAGTGTGCCTTCCGTCCCCTGTCCTATAGTCTCTCCTATATCTCGTATTTCTTCTCTACTATATCCTCTATAACCCTCATTGTGTATTATTGTGTATTGGACAAAATAAATAAATAAAATAAAATGCGTGGGCACCATTGTCGCAGTATTTGCAGCCCTGGCTTTGCGGAGCGAAAGGGAGATGCAATTGTAGCTGCCTTCGGCTGAAACAGGAAAGGAGGGGTCCGGATTTCCTGTTGGGAGGGGTGGGGTGTCCTGCACTCCTCTTGATAAATCCCCCTCCTCTTTTTAACCACATTGTGGTAGGCAGGAAACCCAACAGGGACAGCCTCTGGGGGCCCAGAGAAAGCACATCCACATGGAAATTTATTTATTTATTTATTTATTTATTCTTTCTTTCTTTCTTTCTTTCTTTATTTATTTATTTATTCATTCATTATTTATTTATTTATTTATTCATTCATCATTCATTCATTCATTCATTCATTCATTCATTCATTTATTAGATTTGTATGCCACTCCTCTCCGAGGACTTGGAGTGGCTTCCAACAAGCAATACAGTTTACAAATCCAATATTTAAAAACAGAACACTTATTAAAAACACACACACACGCTGCTCTGCTTTGGTTTCAAAGGCGTGAAAAAACAACAAAGTCCAGCACACAAGATTCCTGACGAAGCTGCAACAGATATTCTTCCACAATGGCCAAACCCACATGCTGCTACTTATAGCAGCAGCCCTAATTACTGGAGCCCCACCCAAACACAGGTGGCCTCCCTTATTTCCTGTAATATGTTCTTACTTGGTCTCTTCTACGCATAATTCTGCACTTGTGTGGGTCCAAAATGTCATCATCTGAAGCTATAGAAGATAAGGAAGATTGACTGCCTTGGCTGTGTGCCAAGCCCTCCTCTACTGAGTCACTCCCACCTTCTTCTTCGTCCGAGAAAACTAAACTCTGATCTGATTCTGTTGGCAATAACACAGGCCTGTGACATGTTCAATTTTCCCCTGCATCCACCTCCACATTCCCTGGGGCAGGAGCTGAGCCAGAGCCAACCACAACCATTTTTATCCTCCTGGAGGCTTCAGGAGAGCCTCGGGTGCCTCAGAGGGGGAAAAAACAGGCCTATTAGAAGTAATGGAAGTCCAGAAACAGGCCCATTTCCAGCCTCCGGAGCGTCTCCAGAGCATGGGGGAGGCCATTTTTATCCTCCTGGAGGCTTCAGGAGAGCCTCTGGAGCTTCAGAGGGCCAAAAACAGGCCTATCAGAAATAACGGCGTGGCCTCTCTGTGGCATCCCCTCAAATAGTGGAAGATTGCTATCATGTCTCCCCTGGTCCTTCTCTTCACTAGACCAGCCATGCCCAGTTCCTGTAACTGTTCTTCAGGTGTTTTAGCCCCAGGGCCTTAATCATCCTGGTTGTTCTCCTCTGCATTTTATCTCGAGTCTCAACATCTTTTTTATAGTGTGGTGACCAAAACTGGATGCAGTACCCTGGCCCTGATGATATTACCTAGTTAAGTGCACCTGGTGCAGCTGTTGCGACCCTATCTGGACAGGGAGTCATTGCTCACAGTCTCTCATGCCCTCATCACCTCAAGATTCGACTACTGCAACGCTCTCTACATGGGGCTACCTTTGAAAAGTGTTCGGAAACTTCAGTTCGTGCAAAATGCGGCCGCGAGAGCTATCGTGGGGCTTCCTAGATATGCCCATGTTTCTACAACACTCCGCGGCCTGCACTGGCTGCTGACCAGTTCCCGTCACAATTGAAAGTGTTGGTAATGACCTATAAAGCCCTACATGGCATCGGGCCAGAATACCTCCGGGACCGCCTTCTGCCACACAAATCCCAGCAACTGATTAGGTCCCACAGAGTTGGCCTCCTCCGGGTCCTGTTGACTAAACAATGTCGTCTGGCAGGACCCAGAGGAAGAGCCTTCTCTGTGGAGGCCCTGGCCCTCTGGAATCAACTCCCCCTGGAGATTAGAACCGCCCTCACCCTCCTTGCCTTTCGTAAGCTACTCAAAACCCATCTATGTCGCCAGGCATGGGGTAACTGAGTTATCCCTAGGCTATGGTAGATTTATGTATGGTATGGCTGAGTTGTATGGTTTTAATAATGGATTTTTTACGTGCTTTTTTTAACATATTGGATTTGTGATACTGTATTTTGTTGTGAGCCTCTCCGAGTCCTTGGAGAGGGGCGGCCTACAAATCTAATAAATAAAATAAAATAAAATAAAATAAAATAAAATAAAATAAAATAAAATAAAATAAAATAAAATAAAATAAAATAAAATAAAATAAAATAAAATAAAATAAAATAAAATAATAATAAAATAAAATAAAATAATAAAATAAAATCCTCAATCTGAGTATTGTATTGGCAGTTCTGTGTTAGCAAATACTTCAGAAGAAAAGGATTTAGGGGTAGTGATTTCTGACAGTCTCAAAATGGGTGAACAGTGCAGTCAGGCGGTAGGGAAAGCAAGTAGGATGCTTGGCTGCATAGCTAGAGGTATAACAAGCAGGAAGAGGGAGATTGTGATCTCCTTGTATAGAGCGCTGGTGAGACCACATTTGGAATACTGTGTTCAGTTCTGGAGACCTCACCTACAAAAAGATATTGACAAAATTGAACGGGTCCAAAGATGGGCTACAAAAATGGTGGAAGGTCTTAAGCATAAAACATATCAGGAAAGACTTAATGAACTCAATCTGTATAGTCTGGAGGACAGAAGGAAAAGGGGGGACAGGATCGAAACATTTAAATATGTTAAAGGGTTAAATAAGGTCCAGGAGGGAAGTGTTTTTAATAGGAAAGTGAACACAAGAACAAGGGGGCACAATCTGAGGTTAGTTGGGGGAAAGATCAAAAGCAACGTGAGAAAATATTATTTTACTGAAAGAGTAGTAGATCCTTGGAACAAACTTCCAGCAGACGTGGTTGGTAAATCCACAGTAACTGAATTTAAACATGCCCGGGATAAACATATATCCATTGTAAGATAAAATACAGGAAATAGTATAAGGGCAGACTAGATGGACCATGAGGTCTTTTTCTGCCATCAGTCTTCTATGTTTCTATGTTTCTGAGAGCACCAAGTACCCCTCCTCATTTCAACCCTGAGCTACAAATATTCTCCTTTAAAGGGTTGCAAGTCGAAGACTACCTGTACGCCTTTCAAACATACCACCCCATGGGAAAGCTTCGGCGGTGGGTGGGTGGAATCCTGGTCCTTTCAGAAATAAACCGTGTTTGCTTACCAGCTGTTGGTTCAGCTGCTGGGTGGAGGTCAGGGGTTCTTCCCAGGAGAGCTGGGTGGGGTCCCAATTTTGAGCCTCCCATTCCCAGGCTGGAGGGTGGGGGTGTTGTACAAGCCAGATCTGATCTCCCCCTCCCACAAAGGCTTTTTCCACAGAGGAATAACATCATATCCACCGAGGTAGGGGGGAAAGTGCACAAGTCAACAGCATTTTATATTAGTGGCTGAAGTGGCTCTCAAACTTTCTTCCCCCACCCCCCAGAAAGCTTATTTATTAATTTTCAGAAAAGAATAACATAAAGTCAAATGAATCTTATACATTTCAATAGATCGTCACCTGTGTCATTATATTTAAAACTTATATATCTTTTTACAGTATTTTCAATAAAATATATCCTCTCATTCATGTATACTTATTTGTTTATTATATTTATTTGTTTATTTTATTTATTTATTTATTTATATGGTTATTTATATGGTTATTTATATGGTTATTTATTTATTTATTTATTTATTTATTTGGTTGGTTGGTTGGTTGGTTGGTTGGTTGGTTAGTCAGTTAGTTAGTTAGTTAGTTAGTTAGTTAGTTAGTGAATTAGTCAGTTAACTTTTATGCCACCCTTCTCCTTAGACTCAGGGCGGCTTACAACATTATTATTATTATTATTATTATTATTATTATTATTATTATTATTATTATTTATTAAATTTGTATGCCGCCGCTTTCCGTAGACTCGGGGCGGCTCACAACAGTGATAAAAAACAATACATGGTAACAAATCTAATATTTAAAATCTAAAAATAACAATTTTACATTAAAAAGTCTAAAAAAAACCCCAATATATAAAAACATGCACACAATCATATCATACACAAAAACTACATGGGCAAGGGGTTAAATAAGGTTCAGGAGGGAAGTATTTTTAATAGGAAAGTGAACACAAGGACCTTATATTCCTGAACATTATTTAACCCTTTAACATATTTAAATGTTTCGATCGTGTCCCCCCTTTCCCTTCTGTCCTCCAGACTATACAGATTGAGTTCATGAAGTCTTTCCTGAAACGTTTTATGCTTAAGACCTTCCACCATTCTTGTAGCCCGTCTTTGGACCCGTTCAATTTTATCCATATCTTTTTGCAGGTGAGGTCTCCAGAACTATCTTTCAATGAAAGTGAACTACAGTAGTTAGAATAGTTTAAAGCTAATGCAGATGGAGAGAAACAATCCACTTGGAGGGGGAAATTATTTATTTATTTATTTATTTATTTGTTTATTTATTTATTTATTTATTTATTTATTCTTTGTCCAATATACAATACATATGGAAGAGAATAGACATTAAGTAATACATATAATGATAGAAAGTAAAAAGAAGAGAAGTAGATGGGAGGGAGAGAATATATATGATATAAGAGATAATGGAGAGAATATATATGATATATATATATATATGATATATATATATACATATATATAGTGTGTGTATATATATATATACTTCAGCCTGAAGATGGTGAATGTGATTTCGCCGAAACGTCGCATAGACATGCAAAACATTACACAGGGCAAAACCCGAACTCAGAACAATCTACATATATATATATATATATATATATATATATATATATATATATATATATATATATGGAGAGAATATATATATGAGATAAGGAAAGACAATTGGACAGAGGACGATATTTATTATTATTATTATTATTATTATTAATAATAATATTCATTTCATTAATAATATTATTATTATTATTATTAATGAAATGAATCTTTCAGTTTCTCCGCCGATTCCTCTTTGCCCCAGAGTTCTTCAAAATCCCTCTGCAATTCGACAAACCACAGGAGAGACCCAAGGGGTGGTGGTGGTAGCTTCTGCATTTGTTCAGTTGACACTTGCTCCAATTGTGTTGTTGTTCAGTTGGTAAGTCATGTGTGACTCTTCATGACTCCATGGGCCACACAGCATGCCAACCCTCGCCCTCCTCTACTATGTCCTATCATCATTGTGTTGATGACACTATCAGATGAACTCATCCTCTGCCGTCCCCTTCAACTTTTGCCTTCCATCTTTCCCAACTTTGGAGTCTTTTCCAAGAACAATGGAAGAAATCAAAATTAAATAAAACAATAAAACATCTCTATAAAAAACCCCTTAACTTAAAACATCTCCCAGACAGCCTACCTCTTACATTTCGATCATATCTCCAACAATCAGATAATAATAATACTAATAATAATAATAATAATAATAATAATAATTATTATTATTATTATTATGTCAGTACAACACAGCAAATGAGATCACTATGCTGGATTTCGTATTTACTCATCAGTCGGGCGCTTCCCAAGCACCTAGGACTGTGTGATGTAGTGGCGAATTATGTTTGCCGACCCCAGCAAAGCGGCCTTTTGCAATTGACAGATGGAGATTTTGTCAATTCCGATGGTTTTCAAATGTCCGCTGAGATCCTTTGGCACTGTGTCCAACGTGCCAAGTACCACTGGGACCACTTTCACGGGCTTATGCCAGAGTCGTTGCAGCTCGATTTTTAGACCTTCGTATTTCGCTAATTTCTCCAGCTGCTTCTCCTCAATTCTGCTGTCCCCTGGGATTGCTATGTTGATGATCCATACTTTCTTTTTCTCCACAATCAGGATGTCTGGTGTGTTATGCTTCAGAATTCGGTCAGTCTGAAGTCGGAAGTCCCACAATAGTTTTGCTATGCTCATTTTCGACAACTTTTTCGGTTTTATGATCCCACCAGTTCTTTGCCACTGGTAAATGGTAGTTCTGGCACAAGTTCCAGTGGATCATCTGTGCCACAGCATCATGTCTATTATTATTATTATTATTATTATTATTATTATTATTATTATTATTATTATTAATTATTAGATTTGTATGCCGCCTTTCTCCAAAAACTCGGGGCAGCTCAGAGAATAAATATAGAAAGAAAGCGTACAAATAATCTCGGCACTGATGTGTTTAAAAACACATCAATGCTGGCATTATTTGTACGCTTTGTTTCTATATTTATTCTGTGTGCTGCCCCTAGTTTTCGGAGAAGCTTAAAAGCTCTTCCAGAAGTCCGGGAGAGTGGGAATAGTACAGATCTTCGGGGGGGGGGCAGTTGATTCCAGAGGGCAGGGCCAACCACAGAGAAGGCTCTTCCCCTAGGGCCCGCCAGCCGGCATTGTCTGGGTGACGGGATCTGGAGAAGGCCGAATCTGTGGGCTCTAACCGGTCGATGGGATACATGAGACAAGAGACGGTCCCGTAGGTCAGAGGTCCCCAACCTTTTTTGCACCAGGGACCGGCTTTAAGCTAGACCAGTTTTCCATGGCCCGGTGGGGGGGGGGGGAGCTAGCTGTCAGCGGCGCCGTAAAAGGGTCGATCAAGAGAGGAATGGGTGAATGAATGGACGGAGGGTGGGAAGGAAGGAAGGAAAGAGGGAAGGGACAGGAACAGAAGAAGGGTGCAAAGGAAGCAATGAAAGGTGTGAAAGGGGAGAGTAAGAGAGGAAGGAGTGAAAGAAGGGAATGAGGGAGGAAAGAAGGGAGGAAGGAAAAGGAAAGCAAGAAATGGAGGGAGGAAAGGAAGGAAGGAAAGAAAGAAAGAAGGGGGGAAGGGACAGGAACAGAGGAAGGAAGCAAGGAAACTTATGAAAGGGGAGAGTAAGGGAAGAAGGTAGGAAGGAGAAAGAAAAGAAGAAATAGAGGAAGGGAAGGTAAAAGAGAGAAAGAAAAAGAGCAAGAAAGAAAGCAAGAAAGAGAAAGAAAGAAAGAAAGAAAGGCAACTTCAAAGAAAGGCTCACTGAGCATCTCTCACTCTCTCTCTTTCTATCCCTCTTTCTTTCTTTCTCTTCCTTTCTCTCTCTCCTCTTCCTTTATCTCCTCTCTCTCTCCCTCTCTTTCTCTCCCCCCTCTCTCCCCTTTCCCTCTCTCTTTCTCTCTCTCCCTCTCTTGCTATCTCTCCCCCCTTTCCCTCTCTCTTTCTCTCTCTCCCTCTCTTGCTATCTCTCCCCCCTCTCCCTCTCTCTTTCTCCCTCTCCCTCTCTCTCTCTCTCCCCCCCTCTTTCTCTCTCTTCTTCTCACTTTCTCTCTCTTGTTTTCTTTCTGTCTCTTTTGCTTTCTCTCTCTCTCACTCTTTCTTGTTTTCTTTCTCACGCTCTTTCTCTTGTTCTCTCTCTTGCTATCTCTTTCTCCCCCCCTTTCTCTCACTCTCTCTTTCTCACTTTCTCTCTATCTTGCTGTCTGTTGCTCTCACTCACTCTCGTTCTCCGTTCTTCTCAGCGGTGACGCGCGCACGCCCTGCCCGCCTCACCTTTGCGAGAGCACTTTCGCCCCGGGCTCTCAGCAAGGGGGTTTGCAGGAGAGGTGGGGCCGGCGAAGGTGATATTCAATGTCGGGGGCGCACAGGCGCCCCCGACATTGAAGACCTCCGCTGAGAAAAGCCTTTGCCGGCATTTCCTCTCGGCGTCAAGGAGGCGCAGCGGCGGGCGGAGAGAGGGAAGGGGGGGGCAGCGGCGTCGCTCCTGGCCTTGGCGGGCCGCCCGACCCTCCCCACCTCCTGCAAACGCGGCGGGCGGCGGGGGGAGAGCGAGGAGCCGGTTCCGGCGGGCGCGGGGCTTGGCTGGCTGGCGGGGGGGAGCGCCGCTGGTGGTGCGGAAAGGCCGAGGGGGCCCTGGCGCCGCGGACCGGCTGAAAACCCCCAACGGCCCGGTGCCGGTCCGCGGACCGGCGGTTGAGGACCTCTGCCGTAGGTAATCAAGTCCCAAACCATGTAGGGCTTTATTTGAAATATTTTTATTAATTATCATAAAATGACAAACAGGACTGACACACATTTAACATAAACTGGGGCTACAATTGCCCCGCTCATTGTAGAAGTCTTTCCACTACAGAAAAGGAAAATACTAAAATTGCAAAGTCAACACAATATTTAAAATGAAAAGGTTTTTTGTTTTTATATAATTCGACCATCAATAATAATAATTATAAAAGAATAAGCAGTTTTTATACATTTTACTTTGTTTTCAAATCATTTAGTGTTTTTTTAAAAATTATTTATTATTATTTTTATTTAACCATAGATAAATCTTTTCCCAGATATTATAAAAATCGGATTCTTCTTGATTATTTAACCGCCTCGTCATCATATCCATTTCAGCACATTCTATAATTTTCCTTATTACTTCATCCTCCTTGGGGATGTCTTCTCCCTTCCAATTTTGTGCATGTGCTATCGTAGCTGCTGTCAAGATGTGGGTTATGTAGGGCTTTAAAGGTCAACACCAATAGTGTGAATTGCGTTTGGAGACTAGTTGGCAATCAAGGCAGCTCGTGGAGTGATGACAATCATGGGCATATCTGCCTACCCCTGCCCTATCCCATTTCAGACAAATGTTTGCCCAATCTCTTCTTAAAAACCATCAGTGATAGAGCACCCACAACTAACCACAAGTGAATACAGTAATTCTTCTCACTGTCAGGAAATTTCTCATTCCTTCTAGGTCACGGGTAGGCAAAGTTGGCTCTTCTATGACTTGTGGACTTCAACTCCCAGAATTCCCGTGCCCATCATGCTAGCTAAATCCTGGAAGTTGAAGTCCACATGTCAGAGAAGAGCCAACTCTGCCTACTTCTGTTCTAGGTGGTTTCTCTCCCTGATAAAATTTCCCTCTGTTGCAACCTTCAGGAGCTTGGAAGAATAGGTTGACCCACCCTTCTTTTAATAATAATAATAATAATAATAATAATAATAATAATAATAATAATAATAATAATAATAATTTATTAGATTTGTATGCCGCCCCTCTCCGAAGACTTGGAGCAGTTCACAACAGAATACAATGTCAGATATCCAATATATTAAAAAACACATAAAAAACCCATTATTGTGGTTAGCTCTGGCCCAGCTCCTGCCCCAAGGACTGTGGATGTGGGGGAGACATCCACATGCTGCAGGCCTGTTTTGCCCCCCCCCCCCGGTGGAATCTGCTGATGAAGGCTCCTCTGACCAAGAAGACATGAGTGACAGGGAGGAGGAGAGTGTGGCAGACAGCTCAGAAGGAGATCAATTATCTAGCTCCTCCTTGGATTCAGAACAAGAGTTAATGATACAGCCACGCATGTGGAGAGCGATGCATAGGCAGCAACAACTGAGAGATTATTATCAAAGAAAATGAGGCCACCTGTGGTTGGGTGGGGCTGTGGTCATTAGTGAGGCTGCTATAAATAGCAGCCTGTGGGTTTGGCCATTGTGGAGGATTATCTGATCGTTGTGTTTCGTGACTGCTTTACTGACTTTGACCTTTTGTGTGCTGATTTTCCCCCGCTTTGAAACTAAACCAGAGCAAAGTGTGTTTCACTTTGAGGAAGAAGAAGGACTGTGAATTGCCTCACAGCTGCAAGCTAAGTATCACAGAACTGATAAGGGACTTGTACCAATTACCAGTTTGTTTGGAGACCACTGCTCTTTGCTATACCAAAAGAGGGCTTAGTTGAAGTGAATTTTCATTATAAAGAACATTGTTTTGAATTTTCAAACGTGTGTGTGTCTGAAATTTGTACCTGTGAATTTTTTGGAGGAGTCTACCAGAGAGCCCGACAGAACAACTATTAAAACCATACAACTCAGTCATACCATACATAAATCTACCATAGCCTAGGGGTAACTCAGTTACCCCATGCCTGGCGACATAGGTGGGTTTTGAGTAGCTTACGAAAGGCAAGGAGGGTGGGGGCGGTTCTAGTCTCTGGGGGGAGTTGATTCCAGAGGGCCGGGGCCACCACAGAGAAGGCTCTTCCCCTGGGTCCCACCAGATGACATTGTTTATTCGATGGGACCCAAGAAGGCCGACTCTGTGGGACCTTATCGGTCGCTGGGATTCGTGCGGAAGGGCTTTTTTATGGCAGCTATTGGAAAATTTGAACTTCAGCTTCAATTTCTATCCTTCCAAAGGACAGTCAAGGTTGGTTCCCTTCATCTGCTCCAAGCACCTCCCAAAATTCCTGCAGACTTGATAAGAATCCAGTTTCTCTCCCCCCCACCCCATGGGAGGGTGGGAGAAATACAATTATGGGTTCCTGTCAAACTGGCAAGCTCAGCGAGAAAAATCTGGCAAGGCAGCTGTTTTAAAGCTTCCAGGAATGAGGTCCAAGTTTAAGGCTTCTGGTTTTAGACTCAGAAGCAGGAGTTTCTCTCTCAGCCACAGTTTCTCTCCCCTAGTACAGTGGTCCCTCTGCTTAAGAACTTAATTCATTCCGTGAACAGGTTTGTAAGTAGAAAAGTTTGTAAGTGGAAGCCATTTTTCCCATAGGAATCAATGTAAAAGCAAAGAATGCGTGCAAACCCATTAGGAAAGAAATAAAAGCTTGGAATTTGGGTGGGAGGGGGAGGAAGAGGAAGAGGAAGAGGAGGAGGACAGTCACTGCCCAGAGGGAAGGGAGCGTTTCTTTTATCTGGACGCTGGCAGTGGTTTATTCCTTCTCCAAGCGTCCAGACAAAGGAAAATGCTCCGTTCGCTCTGGACTGCCAAAGCCTCCTTAAGCGCCACCAAAAGGCTCCACTGGCAGCCCAGAAAAGCCCGAGATGGCTGGGATTAAAGGGGGAATGGCAGGTAACTGGCTGGGCCTTCATGCCGCTCTCAAATTTCCTGGGAAATTTTTCCGGGCTCGGGTTTTTAAGTAGAAAATGGTTCTTGAGAAGAGGCAAAAAAATCTTGAACACCCGGTTCTTATCTAGAAAAGTTCTTAAGTAGAGGCGTTCTTAGGTAGAGGTACCACTGTATGTCTCTTTCCCTCCTTCCCTCCCTCCTAGTATGTTTCTTTCTCTCTGTGTGTTAGTACAGGCAGTCCCCGCATTACGTCATCCCTGACGTATGATGTTTCGTCGTTACGACGACCTGGGGACAGCTTCGAAGCCACCGCTGCTGCCGCCACCTCCGTTCGGGCAAAGGGATCTCCACGGTGAGCAGCGGCTTCGGAGACCCCGCGGAGAGCCCCTCGCCCGAACGGAGGCGGAGGCGGTAGCCTCGGAGGCTGCAGCAACGCAACACCAAGAAGGACCGGTTGTTGGTTCCTTGAAGAAGTCGTTGCCGCCGCCGCCGCCACTTAAGTCGGAATATTCATGTAAATTGGAATATTCCGACTTACACCAAACTCGGCTTATGACGGGCCGTGGGAACGGATCCCTGTCCTAGGTCAGGGACTACCTGTATATCTTTCTATCCCTCCCTCACCCTTTCCTAGTATGTCTTTCTCTCCCTTGTATCTTTCTTTCTGCTAGTATCTCACTAATACGTAGCTCTTTCTCTCTACTAGTATCTATAATGTCTCTTTCTCGGCTAGTACTGTATATCTCTTTCTCCCCCTCCCTCCCTCCCCCTCTCCTAATATATCTTTCTTTCTCCCTCTCTAGTATCTCTCTCTGTATATCTCTTTCTCTCTCTGTTAGTATATCTTTCTGTTAGTATCTCTCTCTGCTAGTATCTCTAATGTATGTGTCTCTCTCACTGTAATATATCTCTTTCTCTCCCTCCCTCACCCTTTACTAGTATGTCTTTCTCTATACAGTATATCTTTCTCTGTTAGTATCTCTCTCTTCTAGTCTCTCTCTCTAATGTATGCCTCTTTCTCTACTAGTATATATATCTCTCTGCTAGTAACTCTCTGTGCTAGTATCTCTAATTCATGTCTTTCCTTTAGTATCTTCTGCTAGTAACTGTAATGTGTGTGTGTGTGTGTATACATACACAAACACACACATTAGTTACTAGCAGAAGATACTAAAGGAAAGACATAAATTAGAGATACAGTACTAGCACAGAGATATATATACTAGTACATCTAATTTATGTCTTTCCCTCTCTGCTAGTATCTCTCTGCCAATAGGTCTCTCTAATATCTTTCTCTCTGCTGCTATATACACTGCTCAAAACAATAAAGGGAACACTTAAACAACACCATATAACTCCAAGTAAATCAAACTTCTGTGAAATCAAACTGTCCACTTAGGAAGCAACACTGATTGGCCATCAATTTCACAAGCTGTTGCGCACATTCAACTTTCAACAGAACAAAATATTCATTGAGAATATTTCATTCTTGACAAATGTATCTTTTTCTTTTATGTACACTGAGAGCATATGCACCAAGAGAAATTCCTTGTGTGCCCAGTCACACTTGGCCAATAAAGAATTCTATTCTATTCTGTCTGTCTGTCTATCTATCTAATCTATCCATCTAATCAATGAATCAATGAATCAATCAATCAATCAATCAATTTAATCAATCCATTGAATCAATCAATCAAATCAATCTATCATTATATATATATATATATACAGTATATGTGTTTTTTATGTCGGATTGCCCTGGTATATTGAAGGAACGTCACAGCTCCTTTTTGCCTCTATATATATAAAGATAGATTGATTTGATTGATTGATTCAATGGATAGATTAAATTGATTCATATATATATATATATATATATATATGTAGATTGTTCTGAGTTCGGGTTTTGCCCTGTGTAATGTTTTGCATGTCTATGCGACGTTTCGGTGAAATCACATTCACCATCTTCAGGCTGGAGTTCCAATCTTTGTGTTGTTGTAAATGTAAACACAAAGATTGGAACTCCAGCCTGAAGATGGTGAATGTGATTTCACCGAAACGTCGCATAGACATGCAAAACATTACACAGGGCAAAACCCGAACTCAGAACAATCTACATACATATACCCGTGAAAATTTACGAAAACAAATATACTGTGTATATATATATATATATATATATATATATATATATATATATATATATATATATATATA
Source organism: Erythrolamprus reginae (assembly GCF_031021105.1). Classification (NCBI taxonomy): domain Eukaryota; kingdom Metazoa; phylum Chordata; class Lepidosauria; order Squamata; family Dipsadidae; genus Erythrolamprus; species Erythrolamprus reginae. The sequence goes on from NC_091950.1 coordinate 15,460,916, forward strand.
TATATGTATACAGTATATATATATATGTATACAGTATATATATATATGTTTTTATTTATGTTTATTTATTTATTTATATATTATCTATCTATCTCTATTTATTATTTATATATTTATTAAAATATATAAATATATTTATATTTATATCTATCTATCTATCAAAATATTACACGGGGCAAAACCCGAACTGAGAACAATCTACATCTCTCTCTCTCTATCTACCTCTCTCTCTATCCAATCTATCCATCCATCCATCCATCCATCCAATCTATCTATCTAATCTATCTGTCAATCTGTGTCCATTGTCTCTTTCTCTCCCTTCCTCCCCCTCTCCTAGTACGTCTTTCTTTCTCTCTGCTAGTATCTCTGTCTGCTACGGTACTATCTCTCTCCCCTACCGTCTCTCTCTCTCTCTCTCTCTCTGTATTGGGGTGCGTGCGAAACCTCCGTGGAAGGCGCTGCACATGCGCGCGCACCCCCACCCCCAAACGCACACAAAACATTCCGGGTTCTTGCGTTACCGACGACGTCAACGGAGCAGGCCCTTGACGCACTTACCTGTGGGTCGAGGCTATATATAGACGCCGGCCTCCCACTCCCCCCGCCCCGCCGCTGACTAAACACAGCCGCCTAAAAGTCAAGGGCGAGCGGCGGCTGTCACGTGAGACCGGCCTGTGTGTGTGTGTGTGTGTTTATCCTGGGTGGGGAAGGCAGAGCGTTATTATGTGGCTTGCACACAGCTGCCGCCTCCCTTCCTTGCTTCTTGGAAATGGTGGGCTCTTCCCACCCACCCCAAGCGCCACAGCTGACAAAGCAAAGCTTCGGCTAAGCCAGGTCTGGCAAAGGGAGGGGCGCAGAAAGCGGGAGCTTCCAACGGCAGAAGAGGAGGGAAGATAGGTAGGTAGGTAGGTAGGTAGAGAGAGATAGAAAGATAGATAGTTAGTTAGAATGATAGATAGATAGATAGATAGATAGATAGAGAGAGAGAGAGAGAGAGAGAGAGAGATAGATAGATAGATAGAGATAGATAGATAGATAGATAGATAGAGATAGAGAGAGAGAGATAGAGATTGATAGATCGATAGAGGTAGATAGATAGATCGATAGATAGATAGATTGATTGATTGATAGATAAATAAATATGAATAAAAGAGATAAATATATATATAAATATGAATAAAAATATATAATAAATATATAGAAACATAGAAGACTGACAGCAGAAAAATACCTCATGATCCATCAAGTCTGCCCTTATACTATTTTAGGATGGATATACATGTTTATCCCATGCATGTTTAAATTCAGTTACTTTGGATTTAACAACCACGGCTGCTGGAAGTTTGTTCCAAGGATCTACTATTCTTTCAGTCAAATAATATTTTCTCATGTTGCTTTTGATCTTTCCCCCAACTAACTTCAGATTGTGTCCCCTTGTTCTTGTGTTCACTTTCCTATTAAAAACACTTCCCTCCTGAACCTTATTTAACCTTTTGACATATTTAAATGTTTCGATCATGTCCCCCCTTTCCCTTCTGTCCTCCAGACCAGTGTTTCCCAACCTTGGCAACTTGAAGATATTTGGACTTCAACTCCCAGAATTCCCCAGCCAGCGAATGCCAAGGTTGGGAAACACTGCTCCAGACTATACAGATTGAGTCCGTGAAGTCTTTCCTGATACGTTTTATGCTTAAGACCTTCCACCATTCTTGTAGCCCGTCTTTGGACCCGTTCAATTTTGTCCATATCTTTTTGTAGGTGAGGTCTCCAGAACTGAACACAGGATTCCAAATGTGGTCTCACCAGCATTCTATACAGCGGGATCATAATCTCCCTCTTCCTGCTTGTTATACCTCTAGCTATGCAGCCAAGCATTCTACTTGCTTTCCCTACCGCCTGACTGACCTATAAATACCGACCTATAAATATGTAAATAAATAAAAATAAATAAGGTCAAAATCCTCTTGTGAGGATCAAGCCACATCCAATTTAGGATCTGGATTGAACCTGGAGGGAGTGTTTGCAGTTGGGAATCCATCCAGCTTTATAGGATGGGGGGTTGGGGGGAGAGAAGGAAGGGAGGTGGGCTGACTTGTATTATTTATTTATTTTTGTCCAGTGCGCATTGGTAGTATCTGTAGATATAGCACTGTTTATAATAATAATAATAATAAGAAAAACGTAAGAAGAGCCATGCTGAATCGGGCCAAAGCCCATCGAATCCAGCATTCGGTGTCACACAGTAGCCCACCAATTGTCCATGGGGATCTTGAGCAGAAAGGCCAAACCCTCCTTTTCCCTTGACCCCCAACACATGGGACCGAAGGGAATCCTGCCTGCCTCAACCAACAGAGAGACGGCACATGGACATCCCTTTCAATAACCACCAATACACCAATAATAATAACAACTAACAACAATAAATAATAAAACAACAACAGAGTTGGAAGGGACCTTAGAGATCTTCTAGCCCAACCCCCTGCTTAGGGAGGAAACCCCACACTACTTCAGACAGATGGTTATCCAACATCTTCTTAAAAACTTCCAGTGTTGGAGCATTCACAACTTCTGGAGGCAAGCTGTTCCATAGGTTAATTGTGCTAAGTGTCAGAACATTTCTCCTTAGTTCTAAGTTGCTTCTCTCCTTATTTAGTTCCCACCCACTGCTTCTTGTTCTACAGGTGCTTTGGAGAGTAGCTTGAGATATTGGAGCCCCTGAGATATTGGAACACTGATATATCCTGTCTCCACTGGTCCTTCTTTTCATTAAACTAGACATACCCAGTTCCTGCAGCCGTTCTTCATATGTTTCAGCCTCCAGTCCCCTAATCATCTTTCTTGTTCTTTCTAGGCCCAAAATGGAGGGTTCTGTGTGTGTGTTTGTGTGCAGCATAGCACTACCACAGCCTGTTTTTGCTCCCTATGAGCCCCAAAATGAAATGTGGGGGAGGGGGGAGGAGACATTTATTTATTGATTGATTGATTGATTGATTGATTGATTGATTGGATTTGTATGCCACCCCTCTTCGGGCGGCTAACAACAGTGATAAAAACAGCATGTAACAATCCAACACTAAAACAACTAAAAAACCCTTATTATAAAACCAAACATACATACATACAAACATACCATGCATAAATTGTAGAGGCCAAGGGGGAAAGAATATCTCAGTTCCCCCATGCCTGACGGCAGAGGTGGGTTTTAAGAAGCTTACGAAAGGCAAGGAGGGTGGGGGCAATTCTAATCTCTGGGGGGAGTTGGTTCCAGAGGGCCGGGGCCGCCACAGAGAAGGCTCTTCCCCTGAGTCCTGCCAAACGACATTGTTTAGTTGACGGGACTTGGAAAAGGCCTTACCAAGGCATTATAAAGTGGTATGTTTAATTATCTATTGGATTTGTTTGCCGCCCCTCTCCGAGGACTTGGGGCGGCTCACAACATATGAAGAGAATATAGCAATACAGTACATCTAGAATCCAATTAATATGGTTTAAAAGACTTAATTTTTTTTTAAAAAAAACTCCAATATAACTTAAAAGCATTCATCATCAGTACAGTGATCTCTCGGTTAGCGCGGGGGTTACGTTCCAAGACCTCCCGCGCTAACCGATTTCCGCGTTATATTGGATGCGGAAGTAAAACCACCATCTGCGCATGTGCGCCATTTTTTTCATGGCCGCACATGCGCAGATGGTGGAGTTTGCGTGTGGGCGGTGGGGAAGACCAAGGGAAGATTCCTTCAGCCGCCCAACAGCTGATCTGCTCCGCAGCGCGGAAGCAGCGAGGAGCCGAAGATGGGGTAAAGGCAAAGGGGAAACCCCATCTTCGGCTCCTCGCTGCTGCCGCGCTGCGGAGCGGATCAGGTGTTGGGCGGCTGAAGGAACCTTCCCTTGGTCTTCCCGCTTGCCGCTTGCCAGTCCACACACGCCCCCCTGGATGAGCCGGCCACAGGGGCGAGGGGTGGGGATGAAGGGGCAGGACTTCCCGGGCGGAAGGCATGCTCGGCTCTGCCGCTCCAGCCCCTTTCGGCCGAGCAGCCAGGGAAGTTGAGCCAGGCGTGGCGGCGGCAGCGCTGCTTCTCCGGTCGCCCGGTCCTCTCCTGCCTCCTGCGCCGATGTTCCCCGCTGCGACGGAAGGCAGTCGCTTGGCTAGGGAGGCTCGGCCGAAAGCGGCTGGAGCGGCAGAGCCGAGCACGCCTTCCGCCCGGGAAGTCCTGCCCCTTCATCCCCACCCCTCGCCCCTGTGGTCGGCGGGGATGAAAGGGCAGGACTCCCTGGGTGGAAGGCGTGCTCGGCTCTGCCGCTCCAGCCGCTTTCGGCCGAGCCTCCCTAGCCAAGCGACTGCCTTCCGTCGCAGCGGGGAACATCGGCGCAGGAGGCAGGAGAGGACCGGGCGACCGGAGAAGCAGCGCTGCCGCCGCCACGCCTGGCTCGACTTCCTTGGCTGCTTGGCCGGGGAGGCTCGGCCGAAAGCGGCTGGAGCGGCAGAGCCGAGCACGCCTTCCACCCAGCGATTGTTCCGCTGCCGCCAGCATGGCCTGGCTGGCAGCGGAAAATGTAATGGAGCCCACGGGGGATTCGCCTTCCTCCCACCCGCAGCCGAGACTGATTGTGGGCTCCTTCGCAACCTCGGAGAGCTTCCGGGGCATGAAAGCTCACAAAAACCAGGAAGCTCTCCGAGGTTGCGAAGGAGCCCACGATCAGTCGGCTGCCGGCGGGAGGAAAGCGAATGCCACGGGGCTGGGCTCGGCTCCCCCCTCGGCTCCCCCCCTTACCAGCCCCGCCGCGGAAGGCTCCATTCTGTTCCCTGCCGGCCCGATTGAGCGGCCGGCGGTCTCCATTCAGGGAACAGAATAAAAAAAAATTTTTAAAAAAAAATTTTTTTTTTTTAAATAATATTTTAATATTTTATTTTTTAAATAATATTTTTTGAAAAACCGCGTTGCAGCGTTTCGCGCTAATCGAGAACGCGCAAGTCGAGGGACCACTGTATATACATGATATGGGTACTAGTAAGAGGGAAACATTAGAAGCAGGCACAGAAGGCACGCTGGTACACTTATGTGCACATTTTATTTTATTTTGTTAAGTATATATTGGTAGTATACAAAGATATAACAATGTTTATATACATGATACTAGTAAGAGAGAAACATTAGGACGGGATGGAAGGCGGTCTGGTGTACTTATAGAAACATAGAAGACTGATGGCAGAAAAAGACCTCATGGTCCATCTAGTCTGCCCTTATACTATTTCCTGTATTTTATCTTAGGATGGATATATGTTCATCCCAGGCATGTTTAAATTCAGTTACTGTGGATTTATCAACCACTTCTGCTGGAAGTTTCTTCCAAGGATCTACTACTCTTTCAGTAAAATAATATTTTCTCATGTTGCTTTTGATCTTTCCCCCAACTAACTTCAGATTGTGTCCCCTTGTTCTTGTGTTCACTTTCCTATTAAAAACACTTCCCTCCTGGACCTTATTTAACCCTTTAACATATTTAAATGTTTCAATCGTGTCCCCCCTTTTCCTTCTGTCCTCCAGACTATACAGATGGAGTTCATGAAGTCTTTCCTGCTACGTTTTATGCTTAAGACCTTCCACCATTCTTGTAGCCTGTCTTTGGACCCGTTCAATTTTGTCAATATCTTTTTGTAGGTGAGGTCTCCAGAACTGAACACAGTATTATTCCAAATGTGGTCTCACCAGCATTCTATATAGCGGGATCATAATCTCCCTCTTCCTGCTTGTTATACCTCTAGCTATGCAGCCAAGCATCCTACTTGCTTTCCCTACCGCCTGACTGCACTGTTCACCCATTTTGAGACTGTCAGAAATCACTACTTATGCAGTCCCCTTACTGACCTCTTAGGAATCGGGAGAGGTCAACAGAGGATAGTCTAGGGGTAAAGTTTTGGGGGTCGGGTGATGATACTACTGAGTCAGGTAGTGAATTTTAGATATCAACTACTTGGTTGCTATAATCGTATTTCCTACAGTCGAGTTTGGAGCGATTTACTTTGAGTTTGTATCTGTTGTGATGCTCGTGTATAGTTGTGGTTGAAGCTGAAGTAGTCAGGAAGGACGTTGTAGCAGATGATTTCGTGGGCTTTGCTTATCCTTGCTTAGATTTGGCTGGGCTGATCGCTGGTCTTTGTAACCCCTGGGCCACATGGATGCTAACCGAACTGGGCTTTTGTAAGGGTTTTCAGGAAGGAGGTAGGCCTGTGGGAAGCAGGATGTCTCGGGGGTGGGGGGGTGGGGGTGTGTGGAGAGGCTGAAAGAGAGAAGGGATGGGGACATGAAAGAAATGGTTCAACAAGGGATCAACAAGGAACAACTCAACTTGGCAGATTTAAGATGGGTGGACTCGACCTTGGCAGATTTAAGATGGGTGGGCTTCAAGTCCCAGGATTCCCCAGTTGAAGTCAACCCATCCTAAAACTTGCCAAGGTTGAGAAATACAGAGGCATACGTTGAGTCGGTGATGTTCGTCCATCATGTGTGAAGAGGACCTTGACATCTAACGGGTTGTGGGCTGTACGCGATGTACAGCCATATAGTCCTGCCCCAAAATAAAATTAAAATTCTAGTCCTCATGGTGCTGATATTAAGGATGTTTTAAAGAGGAACGTAGGAATTCCCTTTGACCCTGCAGCCTGTTTTCTGCATCCAGGGACTCTAGATAGTGATATGAGTGGCATATACATTTAATAAATAAAATCTTTTCAGGGGCGTGCACCATTCCGTTTGCTTACCAGAGTCCTCCGGGAGGTGGGTGGCATATAAATTAAATAAGTACCGTAAATAAATTCTGCAGTCATCCTTTACCTTTAATGGTTTGCCAAGAACAGCTTTCCCCAAAATTAAGAGGAGTCAGTGCGGCAAAGTACGTAGGTAGGGTCAGGATCCCTTCAGAATGAAATTAAAATTCATTTACATTTAAATCAATTCAACGAATGTTTTTAATTATATTAGAACTTTTAGGTTTTTTAATTACATTAATTGGATCCAGATGCATTGTTGTGTTTTCTTTGATATGTTGTGAGCTGCTCAGAGTCCTCGGAGAGAGGTGGCATAGAAAAAAAACAAAACTCGGTTGTTATTGTTTGTTTGTTTATTATTATTATTATTATTATTATTATTATTATTATTATTATTATTTATTAGATTTGTATGCCGCCCCTCTCCGTAGACTCGGGGCGGCTCACAACACAATAAAACAGTTCATAACAAATCTAATAATTTACAATTTAAAATATTTTTAAAAACTCCATTATTAAGCAGACATACATACAAACATACCATACATAAATTGTATAGGCCCCGGGGGAGATATCTCATTTCCCCCATGCCTGACGGCAAAGGTGGGTTTTGAGGAGTTTACGAAAGGCAAGGAGGGTGGGGGCAGTTCTAATCTCGTAGATTCGGGGCGGCTCACAGCAACAATAAAACAATGTACAACAAATCTAATAATTTAAAAAACACTAAAAGCCCCATTATTAAAAACAAACATACACACAAACATACCATGCATAAACTGTATAGGCCTGGGGGAGATGTCTCAATTCCCCCATGCCTGACAGCAGAGATGGGTTTTAAGGAGTTTGTGAATGGCAAGGAGCGTGGGGGCATTTCTAATCTCCAGGGGGAGCTGGTTCCAGAGGGTCGGGGCCGCCACAGACAAGGCTATTCTCCTGGGTCCCGTCAAACGACATTGTTTAGTCGACGGGACCCGGAGAAGGCCCACTCTGTGGGACCTAACAGGTCGCTGGGATTCGTGCGGCAGAAGGGGGTCCCGGAGATATTCTGGTCCGATGCCATGAAGAGCTTTATAGGTCATAACCAACACTTTGAATTGTGAACGGAAACTGATCAGCAACCAATGCAGATTGCGGAGTGTTGGTGTAACATGGGCATACCTAGGGAAGCTGCATTCTGCACGATCTGGAGTTTCCGAGCACTTTTCAAAGGTAGCCCCATGTAGAGAGCATTACAGTAGTCGAACCTCGAGGTGATGAGGACATGAGTGACTGTGAGCAGTGAGTCCCGGTCCAAATAGGGCCGCAACTGATGCACCAGGCGAATCTGGGCAAACGTCCCCCTCGCCACAGCTGAAAGATGGTTCTCTATTGTTGTTGTTATTATTAAGAAATAAAGGTCGGCATTAACTCAAGGGAGGGCAGGAGGGCTCTTTTCAAAGCAGAGGATTATGAGAAGCCATCCAAACACAAACAAAATGGTTGAAATTTCAGGAAAAAAGATGGCGGTGTGCACAGACCGCCAGAGACAGAACTGCGTCCATGCGGGTCACTAACGGTTCAGGCGATCTGGTCTGAACTGGGAGGAACCCACCCCTGACTACATATACCGTAATAATTTTGAATTGTCACTAAGCGAATGGTCGTAAATCGAGGACTATCCCCAGGGATCTTCCTTTGTTTTCAGCAAAGAATCCCAGTGGCCGATAAGGTTCCACAGAGTTGATTTTCTCCGGGTCCCGTCGATCAAACAATGTCATTTGGCGGGCTCCAGGGGAAGAGCCTTCTCTATGGCGGCCCTGGCCCTCTGGAATCAACTCCCCCCCAGAGATTAGAACGGCCCCCACCCTCCTTGTCTTTCGCAAATTACTCAAGACCCACCTTTATCGCCAGGCATGGGGGAACTGAGACATCCTCCCCCAGGCTTTTATATTTTATGTTTGGTATGTATGTGTTGTATGGTTTTAAATTGCTGGGGTTTTAGATATGTTTTATTTTAATACAGTGGAACCCCGACATAAGAGCTGCTCTACTTAAGAGCAACTCGAGATAAGAGCTGGGAGGGGAGAGATATTTTTGTTCTACTTACAAGCCCAAATTCGAGATACAAGCGCCAAGGAGCTGTCTCCTGAAGCCAAACGCTAACTTCCGCGTTCGGCTTCAGGAGACAGCTGCCAAGCGGCGTGCGTGTTTTAAAAGGTTGCAGCCGGCCTGGGGGGCTCGGGGGGGTGCTTGCAGCTTTCTTTCTTGCTCTTTTTCTTTCTCTCTTTTACCTTCCCTTCTATTTCTTCTTTTCTTTCTCCTTCCCACCTTCTTCCCTCCCTCCCTCCCTTCACTCATTCCTCTCTTACTCTCCCCTTTCATAAGTTTCCTTGCTTCCTTCCTCTGTTCCTGTCCCTTCCCCCTTTCTTTCTTTCTTTCTTTCTTGCTCTTTTTCTTTCTCTCTTTTACCTTCCATTCCTCTATTTCTTCTTTTCTTTCTCCTTCCCACCTTCTTCCCTCCCTCCCTCCCTCCCTTCACTCATTCCTCTCTTACTCTCCCCTTTCATAAGTTTCCTTGCTTCCTTCCTCTGTTCCTGTCCCATCCCCCTTTCTTTCTTTCTTTCTTTCTTGCTTGCTTGCTTGCTTGCTTGCTCTTTTTCTTTCTCTCTTTTACCTTCCCTTCCTCTATTTCTTCTTTTCTTTCTCCTTCCCACCTTCTTCCCTCCCTCCCTCCCTTCACTCATTCCTCTCTTACTCTCCCCTTTCATAAGTTTCCTTGCTTCCTTCCTCTGTTCCTGTCCCTTCCCTCTTTCCTTCCTTCCTTCCCACCCTCCGTCCATTCATTCACCCATTCCTCTCTTGATCGCTTAAAGCCGGTCCCTGGTGCAAAAAGGGTTGGGGACCTCTGTCCTACAGGATTGGGTGGCAGAGAAGTTGAACATATGTAAATTTAAAAGTTTAAGAAAGTTTACAAGTTAAGTGAAAGAAACTTCATTATTCATTTATATGTACATGTACATTTCTTCATTAAAAACATGTCTTTCTGCATAATTTAGACTAACTTTGTGAGTTTTTTGAGGGCTGGAACCAATTAAAATTATTTACATTAATTCCTATGGGGAAAAGTCGTTCGAGATAAGAGCTGCTCGACTTAAGAGCCCAGGTCCGGAACGAATTAAACTCGTATCTCGAGGTACCACTGTATTAGATTTGTTTCACTGTTATATTGTTTCTATTACTGTTGTGAGCCGCCCCAAACCTTCGGAGAGGGGCGGCATACAAATCTAATAAATAATAATAATAATAATTATTATTATTATTATTGTTATTGTTATTGTTATTATTATAGAAACATAGAAACATTGAAGACTGACGGCAGAAAAAGACCTCATGGTCCATCTAGTCTGCCCTTATACTATTTCCTGTATTTTATCTTACAATGGATATATGTTTATCCTAGGCATGTTACTGTGGATTTACCAACCACGTCTGCTGGAAGTTTGTTCCAAGGATCTACTACTCTTTCAGTCAAATAATATTTTCTCATGTTGCCTTTGATCTTTCCCCCAACTAACTTCAGAGTGTGTCCCCTTGTTCTTGTGTTCACTTTCCTATTAAAAACACTTCCCTCCTGGACGTTATTTAACCCTTTAACATATTTAAATGTTTCGATCATGTCTATATTATTATTATTATTATTATTATTTATTATTATTATTATTTATTATTATTATTATTATTATTATTATTATTATTATTATTATTATTATTATTATTTCACATCACTCCCCCTTCTTCTTTGTTTCCTTGGACGGGCAGAACAGCTGGGGCTTTTTATTCTCCGGGTTGTGGGAACTCGGATCGGAGGGAGAGGAAGAAAGTGAGGCCGCCCTCCAACACACGCTCTGCGTCACAGCTGATGTGTGGGCTACGAGATGACTTGGCAGGGCCTCTTCCACAGGCTGCGAACGGGCCCGGCGGAGGGTCACACTGGGAGAGGGGGGCGACGTTACTGGAATGGCAGGTGATTCAGGGTGAATGTTCCTCAGCAGCTGCACGCGCTCAGCGGTCGGCTAAACCCGTCGTCAGCTCATCCCCCACCCCAAAAAGAACCCAGCTGTAAGGCCAACTACCAAAAAAAAATAAACTCTCCTCATGGGTGACGAATTGCCAGCCTCTCCACAAGCGGCGAAGGTGGGGGAGGAGCCCTGGAAGAGAGACGGGCCTCCCGTGTTGGTTTTCCCTCCATTTCCCCCCACAAGCTCCAGGGTTGGAAAAAATAAATGCAGATTACTTACGGGACCGCCTTCTGCCGCACAAATCCCAGCGGCCGATTAGGTCCCACAGCGTTGGCCTTCTCCAGGTCTTGTCGACTAGACCAGTGTTTCCCAACCGTGGCAACTTGAAGATATTTGGACTTCAACTCCCAGAATTCCACAGCCAGCAAATGCTGGCTGGGGACTTCTGGGAGTTGAAGTCCAGATAGCTTCAAGTTGCCAAGGTTGGGAAACACTGGACTAGAAAATGTTGTCTGGCAGGGCCTAGGGGAAGAGCCTTCTCTGTGGCGGCCCCGGGCCTCTGGAATCAGCTCCCTCCAGAGATTCGCACTGCCCCCACCCTCCTTGCCTTTCGCAAAAGCCTTAAGACCCATTTATGTCACCAGGCCTGGGGCAGTTAGATCATGCCCCCTCTTCTTTCTGACCATTAAATGTTATGTGTGGTTGTGATTGAGTTAATTGACTGTATTTTAAATGTAAGGGGATTTTAGCTTAGAGTTCTTAACTATTAGATTTGTACCCATGTTATTGTATTATATTTTGTGAGCTGCATCGAGTCCTCGTTGAAGGGCGGCATACAAGTCTAATTAATAATAGTAGTAGTAATAATAATAATAATAATAATACAAATACAAAAAAAAATACAAAAAATAAAAACAAAGAGTCGGGGTGGCGCAGCAGGTAGAGGGCTGAACTGCAGGCCACTGAAGCTGATTGTACATCTGCAGGTCAGCAGTTCAAATCTCATCACCGGCTCAAGGTTGACTCAGCCTTCCATCCTTCCGAGGTGGGTAAAATGAGGACCCGGATTGTGGGGGCAATAGGCTGGCTCTGCTAAAAAAGTGCTATTGTTAACATATTGTAAGCCGCCCTGAGTCTAAGGAGAAGGGCAGCATAAAAATCGAATAAATAAATTAATAATAATAATAATAATAATAATAATAATAATAATGTGCTTCCGAACTTGGGAACAAACCCTTGTATGATCTGCCCACCCTCAGCTGCTTCTAAGGCAGTCATTCTCAACCTTTCTAATGCCGCAACCCCTTTAATACAGTTCCTCATATGGTGGTGACCCCCAACCATAAGTCGAGCGCCAATTATCCCAACAGAGCTTTAAGCTGATTGGCAGGAAGGTCAGAGGGAACACCCCCCTCCCACTGTAAACGCCTGATTGGCTGGATAAATATGCTCTCAGTGTACATAAAAGAAAATATACATTTGTCAAGAATCATGAGACTTAATGGTTGTCAGGGTTCAAATAAGCAATCAGGAAATAATATCAATATAAATGGTAAGGATACAAGCAACAAGTTACAGTCATGCAGTCATACGGGGGAAGTGATGGGAACAATGGGAAGACTAATAGTAATAGTAATGCACCCTTAATGAATAGTTTGACAGTGTTGAGAAAATTATTTGTTTAGCAGAGTGATGGCGTTCGGGAAAAAACTCTTCATGTGTCTAGTCTTGGTGTGCAGTGCTTTATGGCGTCATTTTGAGGGTAGGAGTTAAAATAATTTACGTCCAGGATGCTTGGGGTCAGTAAGTATTTTCATAGGCCTCTTTGACTCGTTATTATTATTATTATTTATTAGATTTGTATGCCGCCCCTCTCTGTAGACTCGTCCTCAGGTTGGCAGCAATATTTTTTCTGCAGTTCTAATTTTGCTCTGAAATCTGTCTTACTGGGTTGCAGGACCGAACTAGACAGTTTTAGAGGTGCAGATGATAGATTCAATGGTTCCTGTGTAAAAGGTACGATTCTGTAGGTTTATGAGCAAAAAAAAAAAGAATAAAGGAAAGGGGGGGGAAACAGGAAGAGGAGAGCGTCCTTGTATCATCCCTTCTAAAGGTCTTAGGATAATAGCTTCTTGCGTGCTGTGAGGGTGGCAGGGGGCTATTATGCCAAGAGGACTCTACAATTAAGGACCTCCTCCTCCTCTCCTCCTTCTCCCTTTTATTCAAAGTTGGGCTTAGTCATTACAAGGGGTGGCAAGAGAGAGTTGCTGTTTCTCATTGATACAAAGAGGTATGAGTAACCCAAAAATATAAACCAAAAAAAGTGAACGCGGTCCGACGCGGCATTAAGAGAGGGACAGACTCAAGATCATGTGAAGTGTTGATACCACGCTGGTAAGGCCACGCTTGCAATATTGCAACAGATGTTGAGACTTTACACGGAGTGCAGACAAGAACAACAAAGATGATTAGGGGACTGGAAGTGGAAACGTAGGAAGAACTACTGCAAGAATTGAGGATAGTTGATTTAATGAAAAGGTGTGACATGATCACAACGTTCCGACATCTTTTAAAATATATATATACAGTATATATATTTATATATATAAACGCACGCATTGCAGAACATAAGAATGCAGTCAAAAAAGAAGAAAAAACTTCCTCCCTTGTCCAGCACATTAAAAAAACAGGGCATGAAATTGACTTTGAAAAAACTAAATTACTTTCCAAAACAGAAAACGTATACAAAAGAATCATCATGGAGGCCATAGAGATAGAAAAACACCCCCTCAGCATGAACAAAAGAGATGATACGTCCAGCCTACCAGAGATTTGGAAACCAGCCTTAAACAAAAAACATATCATAATCATCACCATGTCAATCCTTCAACTAAATGTGATTCCATCAACCAATCAAATCATTAAAACATAGCCACCCAATCTATTTGCTACATTCAAACCAAATCTCCACCCCCACCACTATTAATAAGGAACAAATGGCAGTTGCAAACAAACTATATCTACAGCAGCACGAAGCTTACAACTTCAGCCTGATGATGGTGAATGTGATTTCACCGAAACGTCGCATAGACACTCAAAATATTACACGGGGCAAAACCCGAACTCAGAACAATCTACATACATACATACATACATACATACATACATACATACATACATACATATATATAATTTACAAACACATATTACAGACAAAAACATTGAAAAACAATGGAGCATGAGCATTTCTTATATTATTATTAACAATCTGTGACACTAAGGACTTCTACTCCCCCTCCCAACCTGAAAAGACATCTGATCCAAATGCAAAACACCAGCAGGGAAGTTTCAGTTTCCCTTTTGCTTTCACAGCAGCAGGCAACTTTACTACAGAACAGTTGAGCTAAGCCACGCACAGAGACAGATTTTATTGTTATAATGCCAATCGTTTTCTCTCTCTCCACTGATTATCGCAGCTCCTTCACAGTTTTATTTCCCCCTTCATAAATCAGGCCACCATATCTCTAGACCTGGCCAGAACAGCCTGTTTCTTCTACGCCGAAATTGAAGGGTTGCTCCTGTTACAGCGGGGGACCACTCTTCTCCCTGCCGTCCCTGGTGTATCCCCTCTATGCTGGCCACCCCTCCAGGGCTTCGCGTCGCCTCACTGGTCCTCAAACGTAGAAAATCGGGCAGTTCGGACAGAGCTCTCTTCTTCTGCTCTGCACCACTGCACCGACCCGGAAGTCTACCATATACGGTCCCTTTTTTAGCTACTCATTAATTTTCAAGCTTTCAGTGTGAATTTATCAAGCCCCATCCCCAGTTAAGGCCTACCGTCTTTGGCCCTACCGGTGTGTCCTCCGAGACCCTCTTGGTTGCGCATACATCCAGTGGGGGCGTGCGCGCCCGTCGACATGAGATTTGGCTTCTGCGCATGCACAGTGAGTGAAATCTTGTGTGAGAACATGTGTGTGAGTGAGATTTAGGCGATTTTAGCTGGCATTTTTGTTTCCGTGCATTCGTGGAAGCAAAACGTTGGCAAAAATCACCCAAATTTCGCTCACACGAGTGTCTTCATGCGGGATTTCGCTTGCTGAGCATGTGCAGAAGCCAAATCTCATGCATGTGCATGCATCAGGAGTGTGCAGCTGCGCATGCTCTGAGTCTTCGGAGAGGGGCGGCATACAAATAATAATTATTAATTATTATTATTATTATTATTTTATTATTATCATCATCATCATCATCATTATTAAAAACCGTTACTGGAACATAGCACCTTAGCTTTACTAGATAAATGGTCAAAGCAATGGAAACTGCAGTTTAATGTTTCCAAATGTAAAATAATGCACTTGGGCAAAAGGAATCCTCAATCTGAGTATTGCATTGGCAGTTCTGTGTTAGCAAAAACTTCAGAAGAGAAGGATTTAGGGGTAGTGATTTCTGACACTCTCAAAATGGCTGAACAGTGCAGTCAGGCGGTAGGGAAAGCAAGTAGGATGCTTCGCTGCATAGCTAGAGGTATAACAAGCAGGAAGAGGGAGATTATGATCCCGCTATATAGAGCGCTGGTGAGACCCCATTTGGAATCCTGTGTCCAGTTCTGGAGACCTCACCTACAAAAAGATATTGACAAAATTGAACGGGTCCAAAGACAGGCTACAAGAATGGTGGAAGGTCTTAAGCATAAAACGTATCAGGAAAGACTTCATGAACTCAATCTGTATAGTCTGGAGGACAGAAGGAAAAGGGGGGACATGATCGAAACATTTAAATATGTTAAAGGGTTAAATAAGGTTCAGGAGGGAAGTGTTTTTAATAGGAAAGTGAACACAAGAACAAGGGAACACAATCTGAAGTTAGTTGGGGGAAAGATCAAAAGCAACATGAGAAAATATTATTTTACTGAAAGAGCAGTAGATCCTTGGAACAAACTTCCAGCAGATGTGGTTGGTAAATCCACAGTAACTGAATTTAAACATGCCTGGGATAAACATATATCCATTGTAAGATAAAATACAGGAAATAGTATAAGGGCAGACTAGATGGACCATGAGGTCTTTTTCTGCCGTCAGTCTTCTATGTTTCTATGTTTCTACTGTTCCAGTAGCAGGCCATCACTGCCCATCACATAGTTTTGTAGTGAAGTACGGGTATCAGCTAGTTTATTTATTAAAAAATGTATATTAATAAATACATTTTTAAATGGCCTTCCCCTTTGTGTCTTAAGAGTTTCAGTGGTATTTCCCAGTAGCACATAAATCAGCAGAGGTTGATGGGAACAGCCTGTCTCCTTCCCGCATAGAGACCAACTAGACCTGACGCCTTCCAGATGCGTAGGGATTACAACATCCCCAAATTTCAAGCCAGCCACCACCCAAAATACATTGCCTTTTATTACTTTCACTTGATAAGTAGGATTGTTAAAAGTTGTTTTGATTCTTATCTTAACAGGAGACAAGCTGACAATTAAAAGAGAGCAGGCATTTTATTATTATTATTATTATTATTATTATTATTATTATTATTATTATTATTATTATTATTATTCATAGCCAGGAACACCCCTTCTGTAAAATTAATCTCGGGAACAGTTTGAGAGAAGGATTGGCAGTCTTAAATTAAATTCCCCTTTTCTGTACCTTTGGACTACAATAAGACTTTTAAGCGAGATGCCACCTCCACAGCTATAGGTAAACCCAAGCAGTTGAATATAAGTATGAATATTTAAGTACAGGTGATGTTCTAATTGTTTTAAGTAGAGGGTTCCCTTCAATTACATTTCCATCAGAGGTTCAGACCAGTTTGTCTGAACTGGTAGCAACCTGAGGGTGACATCACAATGACATCACAACTGGATCAGTAGGCGCCAGTCCATGGATTTTGGATTTTTTTGGACTTTGGGGAGAGGGATTTTTGGGGGGAAGGGGAGATTTTTTCTTTCTTTTTCCATTCCCTCCTTCCTTCCTTCCTTCCTCCCTCTTTCTTTCTTTCCTCTCTTTATCTCTTCTTTCTGGCCTTCCTTCCTTCCTCTCTCCATCTTTCTTTCTTTCTTTCTTCCTTCCTTTCTCTCCCTCTTTCTTTTTTCCTCCCTCCCTCTTTCTTTCTCTCCCTCTTTCTTTTTTCCTTCCTCCCTCTTTCTTCCTTCCTTTCTTTCTTTCTCTCACTCTTTCTTTTTTCCTTCCTTCTTCCCTATTTCTTTCTTTCTCTTTTTTCCTTCCTTCCTTCCCCCTCTTTCTCTTCCTTCCTTCCTCCCTCCCTCTTTCTTTCTTTTTTCCTTCCTTCTTCCCTCTTTCTTTCTTTTTTCCTTCTTTCCTCTCTCCTTCCCTCCTCTTTCTCTTTCTTTCTTTCTTCCTTTCTTCCTTTCTCCCTCCCTCTTTCTTTTTTTCTTTCTTTCTTTCCTTCTGCTTCCTTCCTTCCTCCCTTCCCCTCTCCCTCCCTCTCTCGCTTTCCTATTTAAATTACCACTGCGTGCAATCTAAGGAGAAAAATTCCATCCCGGCCCTTAGATAAATCAGAGGCTTTGGGGTCAGCCAGAGGGAATGTGTGTGTGTGTGTGTGTGTGTGTGCATGGGGGGGGGGTGTTGGTGTCTAGGTAAAAGGAATCCGGTAGCACCTCTTCCAACTCAACAATGTTTATTACCAAGGAGCTGCCGCTTGCAAAAGCTTCTGCCTTTTAATGAAACGCCTGAGTCCAGCTACTGGATTCCTCCTGGAGGGGACCCTGAGGTCAGCCACACTGGGTTCTCCTCCTGCCAATGCTGAAGGGAGGGAGGGAGGGCTACGAAAGGCCAGGCCCAAACCTCAGGGCTGGAAAGCCCGTCTGGGATGCTTGCGGGGTGAGATCAGAGGGTGGATGGGAGCCATCGCCTTCTGCAGCCCCTTCTTTTCCCCCACCCACACATTCCCTGGCTGGGTGGGAGGGGAATTGCACTGCTTCCCCCATCAGCAGAATAAACAAGCAGGGACCTTTATGTACCAGCCAGATCTCTCTCTCTCCCTCCCTCCCACTTTTTTTCTTTTCTCTCTCTCTTTTCTCTCCTTTTCTCTATCACTTCCCCCTCACTCCCTTTTTCTCTTGCTTTCTCTCTCTTTCATTTTTTTCTTTCTGTTGTTCTTTTTTCTTTTATTTCTTTCTAATTCTTTATCTCTTTCTCTTTATTTCTCCTTTTCTCTTCCTTTCTTCCTTTCTCTTCCTTCCTTCTACTTTTCTCTTTTGCTCTCTGTTGTTCTCTTTTTTCTCTATTTCTTTCTCATTCTTTCTTTCTCTTTATCACTTTCTCCCTGCCTCCTTTTCTCTTCCTTTCTTTCTTTCTTTCTTTCTCTTCCTTCCTTCCTTCTACTTTTCTATTTTACTTTCTGTTGTTCTCTTTTTTTCTCTATTTCTTTCTCATTCTTTCTTTCTCTTTATCACTTTCTCCCTGCCTCCTTTTCTCTTCCTTTCTTTCTCTTCCTTCCTTCTACTTTTCTATTTTACTCTCTGTTGTTCTCTTTTTCTATTTCTTTCTCATTCTTTCTTTCTCTTTATCTCTCATTTTCTCTTTATCACTTTCTCCCTGCCTCCTTTTCTCTTCCTTCCTTTCTTTCTCTTCTACTTTCTGTTGTTCTTTTTTTCTCTATTTCTTTCTCATTCTTTCTTTCATCTCTCCTTTTCTCTATCACTTTCTCCCTGCCTCCCTTTCTCTTCCACTTTTCTCTTTCACTTTCTGACGTTCTCTTTTTTCCTTTTTTATTTCTTTCTCATTCTTTATTTCTTTCTCCTTTTCCTTTATCACTTTCTCCCTGCCTCCCTTTTTCTTCCTTTCTTTCTCTTGTCTTTTTCATTCTTTCTCTGTTTCTGTCTCTTTCTCCTTTTCTCTTTCTGTTTCTCTGTCTCTATTTCTCTCTCACCCACACATACACAAGACACAGCACAAAGAAACTGATAGGATGAGATCAAATTAGATTAGATTTATTGGATTTATATGCCGCCCCTCTCCGCAGACTCGGGGCGGCTCACAACAATGGCAAAAACAGTACATAGTGACAAATCCAATACCCACCAATCCAATTACAATTTTAAGTTAATAAATTCATAAAACAATCCCACTATATATAGAAAACAAGCACACAATCAATCAAACACCAAAACAACATGGGCAAGGGGGAGATGTTTCAGTTCCCCCATGCCTGACGCCAGAGGTGGGTTTTAAGGAGTTTACAAAAGGCAAGGAGGGTGGGGGCAATCCTAATCTCAGGGGGGAGTTGGTTCCAGAGGGTCGGAGCCACCACAGAGAAGGCTCTTCCCCTGGGTCCCACCAGATGACATTGTTTAGTCGACGGGACCCGAAGAAGGCCGACTGTGTGGGACCTAACCGGTCGCTGGGATTCGTGCGGCAGGAGGCGGTCCCGAAGATATTCTGGTCGGGTGCCATGAATGGCTTTATAGGTCATAACCAACACTTTGAATTGTGACCGGAAACTGATCGGCAACCAATGCAGACTGCGGAGTGTTGGAGTAATATGGGCATACCTAGGGAAGCCCATAATTGCTCTCGCAGCTGCATTCCGCACGATCTGAAGTTTCTGAACACTTTTCAAAGGTAGCCTGATGTAGAGAGCATTACAGTAATCAAACCTCGAGGTGATGAGGGCATGAGTGACTGTGAGCAATGACTCCCGGTCCAAATAGGGCTGCAACTGGCACACCAGGCGAACCTGGGCAAACGCCCACCTCGCCACAGCTGAAAGGTGTTTCTCTAATGTGAGCTGTGGATCGAGGAGGACGCCCAAGTTGCGGACCCTCTCTGAGGGGGGGGTCAATAATTCCCCCCCCCCCCCCAGGGTAATGGACGGACAGATCTTTTTGAAACAGACAGCAAGGCTGGGGATAAATTTTCACTTGTGTGGATATTGTACACATGCACAGCAACTGAATTTAGTTTCACAGGATGGCGTCTTTAAAACTTTATTCTATCTCTCTCTTCATTTGCTCAAGCTGCCTCAGCACTGCAAGGGGTCGATAAAACTCACTTTTGTATGATTTGCACCAAGACTTCCTGTTTTTGTCTATATTTCTTGTGGGGGGAAAAATCCATTTTGCTGGGCATCTATCCACAGATTAGTTCAGAGGAGGCTGCAGGTTGAAGAATCTGCTATAAAGATTTATACTTGTTTTTTAAACTCCCCCCTTCCAAAGTGGTCTGACATTCCTTCTCCAAGTGCTGAAAACGACTCAACAGCCAAGCATTTATTTGCCTGATACTCAAATGAATCAATGTTCCTCAAAGTTAACAACTTTAAGATGGTGGACTTCAACTCCCAGAATTCCCCAGCCAGCCATGCTAAGTCCACCATCTTAAAGTGGCCAGGTTTTAGGGACAGTGTTATAAATTAACCTATTACAGTAATCCCTCGCTACTTCGCGGTTCATCTTTTGTGGATCCTCTACTTCACGGGTTTTCAAAGGGGGCTTAAATCCATTAAATCCATTAAAAGTTCATAAAATTCTTCTACAGTACTACTGTACTCTATTAAAGAAATTGGTAGGGTATCCCGTGTAGTTCCATTATAGAACGACTGTTTAATGCAAAGGGTGGGTTTTAAAAGTCCAAATACACTTTAAATACATTAAAAAATATATTTCCTCTACTTCACGGAAATTCAATTTTCACAGGTGGTCTTGGAACGCATCCCCCGCGAAAAACGAGGGATCACTGCATTTCATTTGAACAATGTTGTTTGGCGGGACCCAGGGGAAGAGCCTTCTCTGTGGCGGCCCCGGCCCTCTGGAACCAACTCCCCCCGAAGATTAGAATTGCCCCCACCCTCCTCGCCTTTCGTAAGCTCCTTAAAACCCACCTCTGCTGTCAGACATGGGTGAGCTGAGATATTCTTTCCCCCTAGGCCTTACAATTTATGCATGGTATGTTTGTTTGTTTGTATGTATGTTCGGTTTTACAAATAAGAGTTTTTTAGTTGTTTTAGTATTGGATTTACATACTGTTTTGTATTACTGTTGTTAGCCGCCCCGAGTCTACGGAGAGGGGCGGCATACAAATCCAATTAATAATAATAATAATAATAATAATAATAATAATAATAATAATAATTATCATCATCATCATCATCATCATCTCTATTACTGTGCTCCTGATAGACGCTATGACATTCTGGGCAGAGCCGGATTCCGATTTGTGCTGCTACCAGTGCGTTGTGTGCGCAGCGTCGCTTCTTGTGCATGTCCCTGCGTGT
This sequence comes from Erythrolamprus reginae, assembly GCF_031021105.1. Classification (NCBI taxonomy): domain Eukaryota; kingdom Metazoa; phylum Chordata; class Lepidosauria; order Squamata; family Dipsadidae; genus Erythrolamprus; species Erythrolamprus reginae. The sequence continues at coordinate 15,481,916 of NC_091950.1, forward strand.
TTTTGCTTCTGTGCATGTGCAGAAGCCAAGAATCGCTGAAATCTCTGTCACCCGCGCATGTTTCTTAATGAAATGTTGCTTCCTGCACGTGTACAGAAGGAAGAACACCACTGGAGTGTGCGCACATGCAGGAGAAGTGAAGCTGCATGCACAGCGCACCTTTTGCTACCAGTGTGTGCCGTCCTTATCTGTACTGGTAGCAACCCAATAATGATCCCGGGTCTCACAAATTGGACACCCCAAGTAACAAATCTTAACGCCCATTTAGTATGGCCTCCATTTCAGGAGACATGGAAATCAGGAGTAGGTTGTAACTTACCTCGCTGCCGATTCACTTTCTTTCTTTCTTTCTTTCTTTCTTTTTTCTTTCTTTCTTTTTTCTTTCTTTCTTTCTTCTTTCCTTCTTCTTTCCTTCCTTCTTTCTTTCTTTCCTTCTTTCCTACTTTCTTTCTTTCTTCTTTCCTTCTTTCTTTCTTCTTTCCTTCTTTCCTTCTTTCTTTCTTTCCTTCTTTCTTTCCTTCCTTCCTTCTTTCCTACTTTCTTTCTTTCTTCTTTCCTCCTTTCTTTCTTTCTTTCTTCTTTCCTTCTTTCTTTCTTCTTTCCTTCTTTCTTTCCTTCCTTCTTTCCAACTTTCCTTCTTTCTTTCTTTCTTTCTTTCTTCTTTCCTCCTTTCCTTCTTTCTTTCTTTCTTTCTTCTTTCCTCCTTTCTTTCTTTCTTCTTTCCTCCTTTCTTTCTTTCTTTCTTTCTTCTTTCCTCCTTCCTTCTTTCCTTCCTTCCTTCCTTCCTTCCTTCCTTCCTTATTTATTTGACTCCTATGCCACCCAATCCCAAAGGACTTTCTCCCCTGCCAGATGGCTGCACTTGTGGGTGCACTTTGCAGTGGTTGTGCTGTCCTGGAAATTCAGCTTCTGCGCATGCGCAAAAGGGGGGGGAAAACAAAATCCCCCCCCTGCCCAAATTTTAAAAAAATCGAAAAAAGAATCCAAAAAAAGAGAGCAGTCTCCATGGACTAGTACCGACCAATCCGGTTCAGTGACGTCATGGTGACATCACCCGTGGGTTTCTACCAGTTTGAACGAACTGGTCTGAACTGGGAGGAACCCACCTCTGACACAGTCCTTCTCAGCTGCCTAACAAAGGCATCTATGGTGTGCAAAGGTCTCATAGCCACCTAGTGTAGAGTACATCTGGGAGTTAAAAACAGACCCAAAACATACCTCGCTGCAGCCAGTAAAGGCCCACAGAGTCGGCCTTCTCCAGGTCCCATCTGCCAAACTATGTCGGTTGGTGGGACCTTGAGGAAGAGGCTTCTCTGTGGTGGCTCCGACCCTGTGGAATCAACTGACCCCAGAGATTCTCATTATCTCCTCCCTATGAGTCTTCTTGAAAGCTGTCAAGACCTGGCTTTTCCGGCAGGCCTGGAATTAGGATGGGATGTTAATGTGTATGGCTTTTTATACAGTAGTTTTTGTATTGTTGATTTTATTGATGTTTTTTATTGCTCTTTACATTTGTATTATATTTATAGTTGTTGTTAGGCACTCAGAGTCCATTTCAGAGTGAGAGGCATATAAATGTGATAGATAGATAGATGGATGGATGGATGGATGGATGGATGGATGGATGGATGGATGGATGGATAGATGGACCATGAAGTCTTCTTCTGCCGTCAATCTTCTATGTTTCTATGTGGAGTTCAATTCCCAGAATTCCTCAGCCAGCCAATGTTGGGAGTTGAAGTCCACACTTCTTAAAGTTGCCAATGTTGGAGATCCCTGCTATAGGAAATAAATGTTCTGAACTTATTTGTTTGTTTGTTTGTTTGTTTGCTTGCTTGCTTGCTTGCTTGCTTGCTTGCTTATTCATTCATTCATTCATTCATTCATTCATTCATTCATTCATTCATTCATTCATTCATTCGATTTTTATGCCGCCCTTCTCCTTAGACTCAGGGCGGCTTACAACATGTTAGCAATAGCACTTTTTAACAGAGCTAGGCTATTGCCCCCACAATCCGGGTTCTCATTTTACCCACCTCGGAAGGATGGAAGGCTGAGTCAACCTTGAGCCGGTGGTGAGATTTGAACCGCTGACCTTCAGATCTACAGTCAGCTTCAGTGGCCTGCAGTACAGCACTCTACCTGCTGCGCCACCCTGGCTTATGTTTGTGTTCAAGCTGCCTTAACATACCTTATTGTGGTTTCAGCTAAACAATAACTTATTTATTTATTTATTTATTTATCTATTTATCTATCTATTTAATTGATTAATTAATTAATTAATTTCTATGCCGCCCCTCTCCGTAGACTCGGGGCGGCTCACAGCTTAATAGCTAAACAATAATGATGGACAACCAAGAAACAGCTGTACGATAGCTAATTGCTTCTTATTGTAAGAGATGAGAAATTTGGCTGATTATTAATATTGTTTATATATTAAGAAAAAAATAAGTGAAAGTCAAAAAGTATGTAAAGAGAATACAGTGATACCTTGTCTTACAAACTTAATTGGTTCCGGGACGAGGTTCTTAAGGTGAAAAGTTTGTAAGACGAAACAATGTTTCCCATAGGAATCAATGGAAAAGCGATTAATGCGTGCAAGCCCAAAATTCACCCCTTTTGCCAGCCGAAGCGCCCGTTTTTGCTTCGGACTTCTGTGTTTTTGCAATGCTGCAGGGGAATCCCAGCATCGCAAAAACAAGCGCTTCGCTGGCAACGGAAGTCCGGAGGTGGGTTTCCCATGGAGGGGAGCCTCAGGGAAATCCCAGCAGCGCAAAAATGGGCACTTCACTGGCAACAGGAGTCCAGAGGCGGGGCATCCCAGCAGCGGCGGTGGGTTTGTAAGGTGAAAATAGTTTGTAAGAAGAGGCAAAAAAATCTTAAACCCCGGGTTTGTATCTTGAAAAGTTTGTATGACGAGGGGTTTGTAAGATGAGGTATCACTGTATTATGGTTGAAATTGAAAATAGAGGGGTGATATAAAATGGATTATGTATTTGAAAAGATACGTAAGATTGATCCAGCCAACACTCTGTTCATAAAATATTTATGTTTGAGGGGGGGGAGGGGCCTGGACAAAAAAATAAAAATTGATTTGAAAAAAAAAATACTTAACTCTATTAAATTTATTTATCCTGCAGCGTTTTGTTTGTTTGTGGAAAGCCACGGCTCTCCAACTGAAAATGCATTAATCAATCCTTCTCAAACTGGCGTACTAGGATCAATAAGACCATCCTGGGCCCCAAGCTTAGAATGTAAAATAACCACTTAATTGGATCTGCAGAAAGTAGGAGGAAGTCAAGCAGGAAAGCAGACATAGATTTGTAGTTAGATATTTCTAGGACGGTTCTTCCAGGAAAGAAAGGAAGGAAGGAAAGAAACAAAGAAAGAAGAGAGAGAAAAAAGGAGGGAGGGAGGGAAGAAAGAAGAGAGAGAGAAGGAGGGAGGGAAGGAAGGAAGAAGGAAGGAAAGAAAGAAAGAAGGAAAGAAGGAAAGTAGGAAAGAAGGAAGGAAAGAAAGACAGACAGAAAGAAAGAAAGAAAGAAAGAAAGAAAGAAAGATTACATTAGATTTTAGATTTATTAGATTTGTATGCCACCCCTCTCCGAACATTCGGGGCGGTTCACAACAACAATAATACAATATACAGAGTACAAATCCAATATTACATAAAAAGCTAAATTTAAAACCCATAAATATTAAAAACAATCGTTACTGCACAATCAGACCATTCTCATGTATTACAGTCAGAAAAAAAGGTGGTGGTGGGGGAAAAGATAGTTAGTCCCCCCATGCCTGGTGACATAGATAGGTCTTCAACATCTTGCGGAAGGCGGGAAGAGTGGGGGCAATTCGAATCTCTGGGTGGAGTTGATTCCAGAGGGCCGGGGCTGCCACAGAGAAGGCTCTTCCACTGGGTCCCGCCAAACAGCATTGTTTAGTCGACGGGGCCTGGAGAAGGCCAACTCTGTGGGACCTGATTGGAAAGAAAGGAAGGAAGGAAGGAAGGAAGGAAGGAAGGGGAAGGAAGGAAGAAAGGAAGGAGGGAGGGAGGGAGGAAGAGAGGGAGGAAGAATGAAAGAAAGAAAGAAGGAAGGAAGGAAGGAAGGAAGGAAGGAAGGAAGGAAGGAAGGAAGGAAGGAAGGAAAGAAATCCAAGACCATTTTACAGGGATATCCAACCCTGGCATCTTTTAAGACATGTGGACTTCAACTCCCAGAATCCCCCTCAGCCTGCATATTGAAATCTGCAGGTCTTAAACTTGCCAAGGTTAGACATCCCTGATTTGAGAGTGATAATAGTTTGTAACCTGGCCTGCTTTCATAATATTCTGAATTGTTTAATCCCTTAAACTCCATAGTCGACCCATCCCTCTCTGCACACCTATACATTTTGCCTATGAGTATATTTTCTGGTGGGGTTGAGTTGTTTTTCCAATATTGTGTATATGCTACCTTGCAGCCAAGTAATAATAACAGCCCTACCTGGACAGAGAGTCTGTACTCACAGTCATTCATGCCCTTATCACCTCGAGGTTCGACTACTGCAATGCTCTCTATATGGGGCTACCTTTGAAGAGTGTTTGGAAACTTCAAATCGTGCAGGATACAGCCGCGGGAGCGGTCATGGGCCTCCCACACATGTCCAAGTCTCTCCAACACTCTGCGGACTGCATTGGTTACCGATTAGTTTCCAGATGCAATTCAAAGTGTTGGTAATGCCATACAAAGCCTTACATGGCATCGGGCCAGATTACCTCAGGGACCGCCTCCTGCCATATGAATCCCAGCGACTGATCAGGTCCCACAGAGTCGGCCTTCTCCAGATCCTGTCAACCAGACAATGTCGTTTGGTGGGGCCAAGGGGAGCCTTCTCTGTTGGGGCCCTGGCCCTCTGGAATCAGTTCCCCCCGGAGATTCGCACTGCCCCCACCCTCCTCGCCTTTCGTAAGAGTCTTAAGACTCACTTATGTCACCAGGCTTGGGGCCATTAGACCCTAGACCCTCTGGCCAATAAATGTGATGTATGGCTGGGATTTGAATTTGTTTCATTGATTTTTAGTATATTGGGTTTTTTTTTAGCTTATGTAGTTTTTTTAATTCATTAGATTTGTCTTTGTATTCACTATTCTATATTGTATGCTGTGAGCCGCCCCGAGTCTTCGGAGAGGGGCGGCATACAAATCTAAATAATAATAATAATGTTCTGTCTGGGTGCCCCCAGACTTCAACACCAACTGGAAAAAGCAGCCAGACACGCTGGTAAAAGCAAAAGCACTTTAAAGTTTGAAAAATAAACACAGAGAAAAACCTGTTCTTCCCAACAGGCAGGATATGAGACTTCACAGCAGAGTCCTGATGGCCAGACAATACAGCAGACTTCTTGCTGGCACACCCACCACTGTAGAGAATAAGACCCACACCTTTTTCCCCCAAGGTTTCAGTATTCAAAGTCACAAACCAGAATTCCAAGACGCCAAAGATCACAGCCAGGTCCCAGGACTCCCAAAGATAATACTCCACAAGCCAGGAAGGGTGGGTCTGCCTTTTCAGCCTTTCCAGAGAGCACCACACCCAAACCCAGCTGTTGCCTCTTTAGTGCTGAAAGTACCTGGCTAATTGTCTCCTTCGTTGTGTTGCTCTTCTCTGCCGGAGATCGATGATTGCTTGTGCATTTTCATCTAAGGAATCCAGGCTGCTTGCTGGGGAGAGCTCCCTCTCGGGGGACTCTGGCTGTCCTCCCTCTCCCTCAGCCTGAGATTCCTCCTCCCCGTCTGCCTGAACCTCCTGTTCCTCATCCTCCCCCTTTGAGCAGGAAGCCGGCAGAGGATCAGCCCTTCCCTGAGGGGCCTCAGACGGAATCACAACAACAAATAATAATAATAATAATAATAATAATAATAATAATAACAACAACAACAACAATAACAACAACAATAACAACAACAACAACAATAATAATATGTATTATTATAATATGTATTATTAAGTATTGTATTTTTTTTGAGTATCGCTTCTTCATTATTCCAAGTAGAAAAAATTCAGAAGTAAATTCTATTTCCTTATCTATTTTATCTTCCCACCCTCCTCGCTTCTGCAAGCTGTTGAAGACCCATTTATTTCCCCAGGAATGGGGGGGGGGCTAATCCCTCCTCTTCTGACTTGTAGCATTTGAGTGTGGTGTGATTGTGTAGCATTAATTGTTTTTAGTAATAATGGGTTTTAACTTGTTCTTTTTAATATTAGATTTGTATTATATAGTATTGTTATTGCTGTTGTGAGCCGCCCTGAGTCTTCGGAGAGGGGCGGCATACAAATCTAATAAATTATTATCATTATCATCATCATCATCATCATCATTAGTTGATTAGTGTTGGTTATGACCTATAAAGCCCTTCATGGCACCGGACCAGATTATCTCAGGGACCGCCTTCTGCTGCACGAATCCCAGCAACCAGTTAGGTCCCACAGAGTGGGTCTTCTCCGGGTCCCATCAACTAAACAATGTCGCTTGGCGGGACCCAGAGGAAGAGCCTTCTCTGTGGCGGCCCCGGCCCTCTGGAACCAACTCCCCCCAGAGATTGGAATTGCCCCCACCCTCCTTGCCTTTCGAAAGCTGCTTAAAACCCACCTCTGCCGCCAGGCATGGGGGAATTGAGATACACTTCCCCCCTAGGCCTTTACAATTTTATGCATGGTATGTCTGTATGTATGTATGGTTTTATATAATGGTTTTTTAACTGTTTTTAGTATTAGGATTTTGTTATACTGTATACTGTTTTATTGCTGTTGTTAGCCGCCCCGAGTCTGCCGAGAGGGGTGGCATACAAATCCAATAAATAAATAAATTATAGAATAGAATAGAACAGAATTGAATAGAATAGAATAGCCAAGTGTGATTGGACACACAAGGAATTTGTCTTGGTGCATATGCTCTCAGCGTACATAAAATAAAATATACATTTGTCAAGAATCATGTGGTTAATGATTGTCATAGGGGTCAAACAAGCAATGAAGAAACAATATTAATAAAAATCTTGGGATATAAGCAACAAGTTACAGTCATACAGTCAACATGGGAGGAAATGGGTGATAGGAATGATGAGAAAAACTAGTAGAATACAAGTGCAGATTTAGTAGAAAGTCTGACAGTGTTGAGGGAATTATTTGTTTAGTAGAGTGATGGCGTTCGGGAAAAAACTGTTCTTGTGTCTAGTTGTAGTATTATTATTATTATTATTATTATTATTATTATTATTATTATTCTCTTAGGTTTCAGGTTGTGGGGTTTTTTTCCACAACAGGGCTGTGTGCAGCTCCCTCCTGCCCAGCAAACTCCAGTTACAGAACGGTTGATTGGCTGGAGCTACGAATTCGGGTGGGTGGGTGGAGAGGGGCGAGGACCGCAATTGTGTTCCTCTCCTTTTCAAGGTGGTTTGAAAACTCCCTGCTCCTGCTTTGCCTGGAACAGCCTGGCATACGGCGTGTTCTGTGTTCCCCTCAGGCAAAATCAGCCGCCCACTGGGCGTCTGGCACAGGGTGGTTCTCCCATCTCACACGGGCCCAGACGCCAGGTGCCGTGTCTGTAAAATCTGCCGAGCGGGCCAGTAGCGTGTGGGAGTGGGCCTCTTCTCCCCCCCCCCATCCTTTCTTTCTCTCTCCAGGCCATTGTTCGGCACATGAATTAAAAAAAAACCCTGCCTCTCAAATCTCGTCTCCAGCCACCTACACGCGCTCTTAATTTATGTCAGTTTTCTTTTTATTATTATTATTTGTTTGTTCCAATCTCCACAGAGATTTTTTATTTTATTGATTTGTTTATTTTGCCCAATACACAATACATATAGAAGAGAATAGACATGAGGTAATATATATAAAGAAAAATAGAAACAGAAACGTAGAAGACTGACGGCAGAAAAAGACCTCATGGTCCATCTAGTCTGCCCTTATACTATTTTCTGTATTTTATCTTAGGATGGATATATGTTTATCCCAGGCATGTTTAAATTCAGTGACTGTGGATTTAACAACCACGTCTGCTGGAAGTTTGTTCCTAGGATCTACTACTCTTTCAGTGAAATAATATTTTCTCACGTTGCTTTTGATCTTTCCCCCAACTAACTTCAGATTGTGCCCCCTTGTTCTTGGGTTCACTTTCCTATTAAAAACACTTCCCTCCTGGACCTTATTTAACCCTTTAACATATTTAAATGTTTCTATCATGTCCCCCCTTTCCCTTCTGTCCTCCAGATTATACAGATTGAGTTCATTAAGTCTTTCCTGATACGTTTTATGCTTAAGACCTTCCACCACTTTTGTAGCCCGTCTTTGGACCCGTTCAATTTTGTCAATATCTTTTTGTAGGTGAGGTCTCCAGAACTGGACACAGTACTCCAAATGTGGTCTCACCAGCATTCTATATAGCGGGATCATAATCTCCCTCTTCCTGTTTGTTATACCTCTAGCTATGCAGCCAAGCATCCTACTTGCTTTCCCTTCCCTATTATTATTTATTTGTTCCAATCTCCTGATTTTGTCCCCACAGAGATTTTTAATTTTATTTATTTCTTTATTTTGTCCAATACACAATACATATAGAAGAGAATAGACATGAGGTAATATATATAAAGAAAAATATAAAATAGAGGAGAAGATATATGAAAGGAAGAAAAGATAAAGGAGATAAAGGAAAGACAATTGGACAAGGGACGGAGGGCACACTAGTGCACTTATGCACGCCCCTTACTGACCTCTTAGGAACCTGGAGAGGTCAATCATGGATAGTCTAAGGGAGAAATGTTGGGGGTTAGGGATTGACACTATTGAGTCTGGTAATGAGTTCCATGCTTCGACAACTCGATTGCTAAAGTCCTATTTTTTACAGTCAAGTTTGTAGCGGTTAATATTAAGTTTGAATCTGTTGCGGGCTCTTGTGTTGTTGCGGTTGAAGCTGAAGTAGTTATTGACAGGTAGGACGTTGCAGCATATGATTTTGTGGGCAATACTTAAATCGTGTTTTAGGCATCGTAGTTCTAAGCTTTCTAGACCCAGGATTGTTAGTCTATTTTCGTAGGGTATTCTGTTTCGAGTGGAGGAGTGAAGGGCTCTTCTGGTGAAATATTTTTGGACGTTTTCAAGGGTGTTGATGTCCGAGATGTGGTATGGGTTCCAGACAGATGAGCTTTATTCTAGGATGGGTCTGGCAAAAGTTTTGTAGGTCCGGACGGTTGGCACATTTCTGTACTAGAATGCGGCGTTTCTTCACTTTGGCAACTTTTAAGACGCCCGGACATGGGATAGAAAAGGGGGATAAGGCAGCAAGTGTTGTATTGCCTCTGTACAAATCGATGGCAAGACCACACTTGTGTACAGTTCTGGTCACCGCACCTCAAGAAGGATATAATGGAACTGGAAAAGGTGCAAAAAAGGGCAACAAGAGTGATAAAGGAAATGGAGCCCCTCCCTTATGAAACCAGGTTGCAACGCCTTGGTCTCTTCAGACTTGAAAGACGGCGTTTAAGGGCTGACTTGATTGAAGTGTATAAAATCATGCATGGGATAGAAAAGGTGGATAGAGAAAAATTGTTTTCTCTATCACACAATACTAGGACGAGGGGGCCCTCCCTGAAGGTCATAGGTAAGAAAGCAAGGACAAATCAAGGGAAATATTTCTTCACCCACAGGGTCCTTAGTTGATGGAATTCCCTTCCAGAAGAGGTCATGACAGCTGTCAGCCTTGATAGCTTCAAGGCAGGATTAGACAGATTCATGGATGCCAAGTGTATCGGTGGTCATTGAAACAGATGTGCCGCCTCTATATTGGTTGAGGCAGGCAGGCTTCCCTTGAGTACCATTTGTTGGGGGTCAGGGGAAAAGGGAGGGTCTTGCCTTCTCTCTCTGCTCAAGATCCCCATGGACAATTGGTGGGCCCCTGTGGGACACAGGATGCTGGACTCGATGGGCTTTGGCCCGATTCAGCATGGCTCTTCTTAGGGATGGCGAACCGTTTTTGGTTCGCGTGCCAAAAGGGTGTGTGTTTGTGTGTGCGCTAGCATGTGTGCACATGCCCACTGCCCTTCCCTCCCCCACATGTACACACACCCCCGCTGACCCCCCAAGCAGGTGCACAGGCCTTACTGAAAGCTGGTAGGTGAAAAAAAATACCCAAACGGGCAAACCAGAAGGTTGGGAAAACATACTTCTGGCTTGCCATTGTGCTGTTTTTTGCACACAGGAGTGTATGAGGAAGCTTCCTGAAGTTCCAGAGTGTGAAAAACAGGCAAACAGGAAATTCGGAAAACGCACTTCCGGTTTGCTGGTGTGCTGTTTTTTCACACTCAGGGAAGATTCTTGAAGTTCCAGAGTGCAAAAATATAACACAACCTTCATCATGTATTTTATTATGTGTATACCCACTAAAACCCTCATTGTGTATTGGACAAAATCAATCAATCAATAAAAATAAATAACAAACAATGGGCAAACCCGAAATTTATCCATCCTAAGATAAAATACAGGAAATAGTATAAGGGCAGACTAGATGGACCAGGAGGTCTTTTTCTGCCGCCAATCTTCTATGTTTCTAAGACCACAACTGGGACCAGAATTTCCACTGCTGAGCAAGGCTGACTTCGGTCATTTTACCTGAGTCCTCGAACTGAGATTTATTCTGGTAGTCCTTGACCTATGACTACTATTGGAACCTGGCTTCCCATGGTTTAACAATAAAAGCCCTACATGGCCTCGGGCCAGATTACTTGCCTTCTGTCGACACAGTTCAAGGCGGCATTAACAGAGGGGTAGAATCAAGATCACGCGAAGTGCTAGTGCCACTTTATAAGGCCTTGGTAAGGCCACACTTAGAATACTGCAGCCAGTTTTGGTCGCCACAATGAAAAAAGGATGTTGAGACTCTAGAAAGGGTGCAGAGAAGAGCAACAATGATGATTAGGGGACTGGAGGCTAAAACATATGAAGAGCGGTTGCAGGAACTGGGCATGGCTGGTTTAATGAAAAGAAGGACTAAGGGAGACATGATAGCAGTCTTCCAATATCTCAGGGGTTCCACAAAGAAGAAGGAGTCAAGCTATTTTCCAAAGCACCTGAGGGTAGAACAAGAAGCAATGGGTGGAAACTAAACAAGGAGAGAAGTAACTTATAACTAAGGAGAAATTTCCTGCGAAATTAATAATAATAATAATAATAATAATAATAATAATAATAATAATTTATTGGATTTGTATGCCGCCCCTCTCCGTAGACTCGGGGCGGCTAACAACAATAATAAACACGACATGTATAATCCAATAATAAAAACAACTACAAACCCCTATTATAAAACCAGACATACACACAAACATACCATGCATAACTTGTAATGGCCTAGGGGGAAGAGCTATCTCAACTCCCCCATGGCTGGCGGTATAAATGAGTCTTGAGTAGTTTACGAAAGACAGGGAGGGTGGGGGCAGTTCTAATCTCCGGGGGAGTTGGTTCCAGAGGGCCGGGGCCGCCGCAGAGAAGGCTCTTCCCCTGGGGCCCGCCAAACGACATTGTTTAGTCGATGGGACCCGGAGAAGGCCAACTCTGTGGGATCTTATCGGTCGCTGGGAATTGTGCGGTAGCAGGCGGTTCCGGAGGTAATCTGGTCCATTCATTAACCAGTGGAACAGCTTGCCTCCAGAAGTTGTGAATGCTCCAACATTGGAAGTTTTTGAGAGGAAGTTGGATAACCATTTGTCTGAAGTAGTTTCCTGCATAAGGGGGGGGGGGGGTTTGGACTAGAAGACCTCCAAGGTCCCTTCCACCTTTGTTATTCTATTCTATACTAAATGAGAAAAAACAGAAACCCAGAACGACAATGGGGTTCCTTCATTTGATCTTTCTTGTAAACCACTTAGGTGTCTTCACTATTCAGTAAACTTTCATAGTGTATTATCTTCGCTTCGGTGCATCCCCTTCGCTGCCCTTTATGTATTGTTCCAGTGCCCATTTTCTTCTTCAACTGTCTGGTGTACTTGTAACATTCCACACCCACCTATGTTCCTTGGTATGTAGACTGTTGCTGCGTGGATGAAGGGCATGATTCATTGTCATCATTTTTCCGGTTTTCCTATCCAGGGCTTTTAGTTCTGCTTGAGTCCAGTCCACTGTTCCGGTGGATGTATCGTATAAGTGGAATTCCTCCAGTGTTAATTGCCTTGATGGCATTTCCTCCACTGAATTTGGATGGTAAGATCTTCAGCCTCGCGATGTGTTCGTTTCTAATCATCTTCTTGGCTTCAATCTGTCTACTGCTCATCTGTCTGGAACCCATACCACATCTCAGACATCAACAGCCTTGAAAATGTCCAAAGATATTTCACCAGAAGAGCCCTTCACTCCTCCACTCGAAACAGAATATCCTACGAAAATAGACTAACAATCCTGGGCCTAGAAAGCCTAGAACTACGGCGCCCTAAAACACGATTTGAGTATTGCCCACAAGATCATATGCTGCAACGTCCTACCGGTCAATGACTACTTCAGCTTCAATCGCAACAACACAAGAGCACGCAACACATTCAAACTTAATACGAACTGCTCAAAACTTGACTGTAAAAAATATGATTTCAACAATCGAGTTATCGAAGCGTGGAACTCATTGCCGGACTCAATTGTGTCAACCCCTAACCCCCAACATTTCTCCCTTAGACTCCCCCACGATTGACCTCTCCAGGTTCCTAAGAGGCCAGTAAGGGGCGTACATAAGTGCACAGGTGTGCCTTTCGTCCCCTGTCCAATTTCTTTCTTTCTTTCACCTATCATATATATTCTCTTCCTTTTATATATCATCTCCTGTAAGTTCACTTTTACCCCTTATATATATTACCACATGTCTATTTTTCTTCCTAAGTATTTGTGTATTGGATGAATGAATGAATGAATGAATGAATGAATGAATAAATGAATGAATAAATAAATAAATGTTGTCAGCTCGAAGGATGCTCAGGTATTTGTAGTCATGGTCATTATACAGATCTTCCTTGTAAAAAAGGAAATTCGATTCTGACTGGCTCAAGGTTGGCTCAGCTTTCCATCCTTCCAAGGTCAGTAAAACGAAGATCCCGATTGTTGTGGGCAATATGCTAAAAGCTATAAAATGAGGCAGGCTTCAAGCTGTCCTTATTCCACCATTGTAGTCCATGCAAATGTGAGAGGTCACTCCCACAATGATGACCACCAATTTTTCTCTATCAGCTGTTTTCGCCAATACTTGAAAGAAAAGATTGGTTTTCTCCCAAAAGGTTCCTTACATGACTGTGGGGAACAACAAATGACCATAAATTTAAGATGATTTCCAAGCAACTGGTTGTTTTGGGGAGTCCGTTGTAACATGGCTTACCAAGCGAGTTATCATCATCATCATTCACTTCATCATCATCATCATCAACATCATCATCATAACAGAGTTGGAAGGGGCCTTGGAGGTCTTCTAGTCCAACCCCCTGCTTAGGCGGGAAACCCCACCCTACGTCAGACAGATGGTTATCCAACATCTTCTTAAAAAGTTCCAGTGTTGGAGCATTCACAACCTCTGGAGGCAGGCTGTTCCACTGATCAACCGTTCTGACTGTCAGGAAATTTCTCCTTAGTTCTAAGTTATAATATAATAATAATAATTTATTAGATTTGTATGCCGCCCCTCTCCGTAAACTCGAAGCGGCTACATCTCTCCTTTAGTTTCCACCCATTGCTTCTTGTTCTACCCTCAGGTGCTTTGGAGAATAGGTTGACTCCCTCTTCTTTGTGGCAGCCTCTGAGATACTGGAAGGCTGCTATCACGTCTCCCCTGGTCCTTCTTTTCATTAAACTAGCCATGCCCAGTTCCTGCAACCGTTCTTCATATGTTTTAGCCTCCAGCCCCCTAATCATCTTTGTCGCTCTTCTTTGCACTCTTTCTAGAGTCTCAACATCCTTTTTGCATCGTGGCGACCAAAACTGAATGCGGTATTCCAAGTGTGGCCTTACCAAGGCCTTATAGAGGGGTATTAACACTTTCCATGATCTTGATTCTATCCCTCTGTTAATGCAGCCTAGAACTGCATTGGCTTTTTTGGCAGCTGCTGCACACGGCTGGCTCATATTTAAATGGTTGTCCACTCAGACTCCAAGATAATAATAATAAAAGTAATAATAATAATAATAATAATAATAATTTATTAGATTTGTATGCTGCCCCTCTCCGAAGACTCGGGCCAACATCCCTTTCATAGTTACTACTGTTGATCAATGTACCAGTGCATTTTGTTATTTTTGCCTAAATATAGAACCTTACTTATAAGTTGAAGCTGTAGCATAAAATGATGTGTTTTAGAAACATAGAAACATAGAAGATTGACAGCAGAAAAAGACCTCATGGTCCATCTAGTCTGCCCTTATACTATTTCCTGTATTTTATCTTAGGATGGATATATGTTTATCCCAGGCATGTTTAAATTCATTTACTGTAGATTTATCTACCACGTCTGCTAGAAGTTTGTTCCAAGGATCTACTACTCTTTCAGTAAAATAATATTTTCTCATGTTGCTTTTGATCTTTCCCCCAACTAACTTCAGATTGTGTCCCCTTGTTCTTGTGTTCACTTCCCTCCTGGAACTTATTTAACCCTTTAACATATTTAAATGTTTCAGTCATGTCCCCCTTTTCCAGACTATACAGATTGAGTTCATTAAGTCTTTCCTGATACGTTTTATGCTTAAGACCTTCTACCATTCTTGTAGCACGTCTTTGGGCCCGTTCAATTTTGTCAATATCTTTTTGTAGGTGAGGTCTCCAGAACTGAACACAGTACTCCAAATGTGGTCTCATCAGCATTCTATATAGCGGGATCATAATCTCCATAATTTTAAAGCCAGAGGTCTTGAAAGATGACAACTTTAAGAGTTGCGGGCTTCAACTCCCATAATTCTTGAGCTAGCTATGCTCGATTAATGTTAAAGAAAGAACTAAAACCTGAACTCTTTTTATTGGGTCTTACTATAGATAAATATAATAAGGGAACAATATATTTAATATATGACTGCTGCTAGATTGCACAAAAATGGGAAAACAACGAAATCCCCTCCGAGGAAAAGAGATTGTATAAAATATTATCTTGCGCAGAAGTGGAAAGACTCACAAAGGAACTAAAAGATAAAAATGAATCGGAGTATTTTGAAATCTGGGACAAATTATATTATTGGTGGGAATCAAAGAGGAATGTTGGGATTATGATTTAATAATACGTTGGAGGTGTGTATACTTTTCTATTACTAAATAAGGAAAATAGCTTTATGACTGTACATAAAAATATCTATATAGAGATAAATAATTGTATTTAGCAAGAGAAATAACTTGATAAAAATGTGTAAATTGGAATGTTGCATGCCTTTTGTTTGTTTGTTTGTTTATTCTTAATTGTACTATAAATAAAAAACTTTTTTAAAAGGGCATCTTAAAGTTGGCAAGTTTGAAGACCTCTGTTTAAAGCCTTAATGAAAAGTATGGATTTATAATGAATAAATCAGTCCAGATATTAGAAACATAGAAGACTGACGGCAGAAAAAGACCTCATGATCCATCTAGTCTGCCCTTATACTATTTTTTGTATTTTATCTTAGGATGGATATTGGATATATGTTTATCCCAGGCATGTTTAAATTCAGTTACTGTGGATTTACCAACCACGTCTGCTGGAAGTTTGTTCCAAGGATCTACTACTCTTTCAGTAAAATAATATTTTCTCATATTGCTTTTGATCTTTCCCCCAACTAATCTCAGATTGTGCCCCTTGTTCTTGTGTTCAGTTTCCTACCGTGTTTCCCCGATAGTAAGGCAGTGTCTTACTATCTTTTTACCCCCAAAAGCCCCACTGTGTCTTACTTTGGGGGTATGTCTTATATTGTCCTGGGCAATTTTTTAATTTCTTATTTTAAAATATGTAATAAATAAAATCTAGAAGTGGCAGAAGCGCGGGTGAGTGGAGGCGGGCAGGAAAGGCACGAACCGAGGGTTTTAAGCAGAAGGCGGGGGGCGGTTCAAGCAGCGTTCCGCCGTCGCCGCCGCTCCTGCGTCTTTCGCAGAAGTTCTTGAATGGTGGCGGCGGCCCTTGATCGCAGCCGATGAGGATCGGCTTTCTTCGCTTCTCCTGCTGCTTCCTTTGCTTTTCCGCTGCTGACTAAGGCGACGCCGGCCGGGCAATTGGAAGGTACCCGATAGCCCTTTTCGTCGCCTTTCCCGGCGGGGGAGAGCAAAGGCGGCGGCGGGAGTAGTGGAGGCGAGGCGGAGAAGAAAGAAGCGGCGGATAGCCGGCGAGGCGCCGGCTAGAGGGCTGGACCCCGCCGCCGCCTTTGCCTCTTGCCCGGCAGGAAAGGCGACGAAAAGGGCTATCGGGTCCCTTCCAATTGCCCGGCTGGCGTCGCCTTAGTCAGCAGCGGAAAAGCAAAGGAAGCAGCAGGAGAAGCGAAGAAAGCCGAACCTCATCGGCTGCGATCAAGGGCCGCCACCATCATTCAAGAACTTCGCTTCTCCTGCTGCTTCCTTTGCTTTTCCGCTGCTGACTAAGGCGACGCCGGCCGGGCAATTGGAAGGGACCCGATAGCCCCTTTCGTCGCCTTTCCCGGCGGCAAAGCGGCGGGGTCCAGCCCTCTAGTCGGCGCCTCGCCAGCTATCCGCCGCTTCTTTCTTCTCCGCCTTCTCCGCCTCGCCTCCAGTACTCCCGCCGCCGCCTTTGCTCTTCCCGCCGGGCAAGAGGCTGGGCGAGCAGGCCGAGGTGCTGGAACTGGGGGTGCCTGTCCTTGGCATGAACGGCGGGCAGGTGGCGCTCGGCACCCGGAATCCCGTCTTCTCGCCACCGCCCGAGCTCCCTCCGGAGCCTGCTGCCGCCGCCGCGCTTCCTCTGCCGGCCGAGGAGTCCTTATCCGCGCCGCGAACTGCTCCGACGCCTCCCTCGCTTTTAGTACCGTGTTTCCCCGAAAGTAAGACATATGTCTTACTTTCGGGGTATGGCTTATATTAGCCAACCCCCCTGAAACCCCCCATATGTCTTACAATCGGGGGGGTCTTACTATCGGGGAAACACGGTATTAAAAACACTTCTCTCCTGAACCTTATTTAACCCTTGAACATATTTAAATGTTTCGATCATGTCCCCCCTTTCTCTTCTGTCCTCCAGACTATACAGATGGAGTTCATGAAGTCTTTCCTGATACGTTTTATGCTGAAGACCTTCCACCATTCTTGTAGCCCGTCTTTGGACCTGTTCAATTTTGTCAATATCTTTTTGTAGGTGAGGTCTCCAGAACTGAACACAGTATTCCAAATGTGGTATCACCAGCGCTCTATACAGCGGGATCACAATCTCCCTCTTCCTGCTTGTTATACCTCTAGCTATGCAGCCAAGCATCCTCCTTGCTTTTCCTACCGCTTGACCACACTGCTCACCCATTTTGAGACTGTCAGAAAACACTACCCCTAAATCCTGCTCTTCTGAAGTTTTTGCTAACACAGAACTGCCAATACAAAAATATTGTCCTTCAAGGGGAGAAAACCCTAGCATTTTACAGTAATGGGCTGCTGCCCCCATGGGGAGGGGGGAGGGACACGCAGCGGGGTAGTAAGTTTATGCACTATTTATTGAAAATAGTTTTTTTAATTGTTCTCCTTTCTCCAGTACCTTAGTACAATGCTTACTTACTTTTAAAATAAGAAATAATCCAATAGTATGTTTTTACCCATAAACGTTTCAATCATTTTAATCATTATCTAGAACGGAACTTTTATAGCAATTAAAGAAAATTGAGCTACTTGCCTAATCTGTTATCATGCCGAACCTTATGGGTTCAGTACAAAACCTTAAAATGTTCCTGTGCTCCTGAACAAATAATGCTGTCTATTATTTGTCCTGTTTGTGCCTATTCAAATAATGGGACTCAATCGACCGAAAAAGAGTCCAAGCACTTATTTGAAAACTTATCTTGGTCGGTAAACCACTCCCACCCAGTCACATGACCTTTAAGCCACTCCTCTGGTCACATGATTGCCAAGCCACTCCTACCTGGTCACATGGCCGGCAAGCCACACCCACAAAATAAGCCACGCCCACCGCTTGGCAGTAAAAATTTTGCCAGCCCATCACTGGTATTTTACAATATCGGTTTTCGGAATTCTAGCTTTTACTGGGGCTTTTTGACATGATTTGACGTGACAACAGGACTGGCACATCTTTAAAAAAGGTGACAAAGTGATAGGCATGTCTGATTCTAATGGACTTGTACACACTCGGCGGCCTGTGGGAGAAAGAATCCGTGCCCTGCTTCTTGCACGCTTATGCCATGCTCAATGTAGAAAAAGCTTGGGGGTGGTTGGGTTGGGGGGTGACATCACTTTTTATTTATTTATTTATTTATTTTATTTATTTATTCATTTGTCCAATACACAAATACATAGGAAGAAAAATAGACATGTAGTAATATATATAAGGGTAAAGTGAACTTAGAGGAGAGGATATATGAAAGGAAGAGAATATATATGATATACAGTATGAGAGAAAGGAAAGACAATTGGACAGGGGACGAAAGGCACACCAGTGCACTTATGTACGCCCCTTACTGGCCTCTTAGGAACCTGGAGAGGTCAATCGTGGAGAGTCTAAGGGAGAAATGTTGGGGGTTAGGGGTTGACACAATTGAGTCCGGCAATGAGTTCCACGCTTCGATAACTCGATTGTTGAAATCATATTTTTTACAGTCACGTTTGGAGCGGTTCGTATTAAGTTTGAATCTGCTGCATGCTCTTGTGTTGTTGCGGTTGAAGCTGAAGTAGTCATTGACCGGTAGGACGTTGCAGCATATGATCTTGTGGGCAATACTCAAATCGTGTTTTAGGCGCCGTAGTTCTAGGCTTTCTAGGCCCAGGATTGTTAGTCTATTTTCGTAGGATATTCTGTTTCGAGTGGAGGAGTGAAGGGCTCTTCTTGAGGTCCTGAAGGACAGTGGAAAAAGCAGGGGGGGGGCAGTTGATTGGATTCTTGCACGCCGAGATGCCAACTGAGCCAGCAGCTTAAGAAGAAGAAAAAAAACCGAGAGAGAAAAAGTTTTGTGTGAACACTAGTGGGCGATTGTTAGGTGTCAAGGTGGGCGGCTGCTGGAACAGTTCTGTTCACACCATGTCTGTGTGTGTGTGTTTGTGTGTCTATGTCTGTGTGTTGAGGCCCTCCCCCCTCCTGCCCGCATGTGCTGTGCCACAACAGATGGCTGGCACGTAGGGAATGCCAGTTCAGGGCGTCTTTTGAAACAACCACAATAGTGTTCGGTCCAACAACTGACCTATTTTTGCCATGCTACGCCATCGTGGTCGGGCGGTAGGAAAAGCAAGTAGGACGCTTGGCTGCATAGCTAGAGGTATAACAAGCAGGAAGAGGGAGATTATGATCCCGCGCTATAGATTGCTGGTGAGACCACATTTGGAATACTGTGTTCAGTTCTTGAGACCTCACCATGTTTAAATTCAGTTACTGTGGATTTACCAACCACGTCTGCTGGAAGTTTGTTCCAAGGATCTACTACTCTTTCAGTAAAATAATATTTTCTCATGTTGCTTCTGATCTTTCCCCCAACTAACTTCAGATTGTGTCCCCTTGTTCTTGTGTTCACTTTCCTACTAAAAACACTTCCCTCCTGGACCTTATTTAACCCTTTAACATATTTAAATGTTTCAATCATGTCCCCCCTTTTCCTTCTGTCCTCCAGACTATACAGATTGAGTTCATGAAGTCTTTCCTGATACGTTTTATGCTTAAGACCTTCCACCATTCTTGTAGCTCGTCTTTGGACTCGTTCAATTTTGTCAATATCTTTTTGTAGGTGAGGTCTCCAGAACTGAACACAGTATTATTCCAAATGGGGTCTCACCAGCACTCTATATAGCGGGATCATAATCTCCCTCTTCCTGCTTGTTATACCTCTAGCTATGCAGCCAAGCATCCTACTTACTTTCCCTATTTATTTATATCCGAAAAACTCCCCACCAAAGTTGGAAGGGACCTTGGAGGTCTTCTAGTCCAACCCCCTGCTTGGGCAGGAGACGCTACACTACTTCAGACAAATGGTTATCCAACATCATCTTAAAACAATGATCACAAACCTATGGCATGGGTGCCAAAGGTGGCATAGGGAACTATATCTGCTGGTATACAAGCCATTTCTCTAGCTCAGCTCCAACATACATGTACATGCTGGTCAGTTCATTTTTGGCTCATACAGAGGCTATGAGAGGGCATTTTTGGCTTCCGGAGGGGATGGGAGAGGGCATTTTTGCCCTCTCCAGGCTCCAGGGAAGCCTCTAAAGCCTGGGGAGGGTGAAAAACAGGTCTACTGGGCCCATCAGAAGTTGGGAAATGGACCATTTCTAGCCTCCAGGGCGGCTTCGGGGAGAGGGGGAGGCTGTTTTCACTCTCCCCAGGCATTGAATTATGAGGATGGGCACTCACATGCACAATAGTGGTACACCATCACTGTTGTGGTTGGCTCTGGGCCAGCTCCTGCAACGGGGAATTTGGATGTTGGTTTAGGCCAATCTTCAGGTTTCCAGAGACTTGTCTTACTGCCATCAGCTTCGGACAGTGAGGATTCCTTGCCAAGGTCAGACACTGGGGAAGAAGAAGAATCAGATAAAGAGATGGATGCAGCCAGCCCATTAGTTAATGACCCCGTTAGTGGGTCATCGGACTCGGACTCGGAGGATCGGTGGATAGATGCCAGAATGCGCAGGCTCATGGCTTGAAGGGACCAACTGCGCGGGTATCGTCGGAGATAAGGGAGAACACCTGTGGCTGAGGCCATTAGGCTAATGGGGTTGCTGATAAATTACCAGCATTGCAGAGAGCGCATGTGGGAGTTTATCTGTTTGGACAAGGATAGTCGTGCTTGCTTTGTTCCTGGACTTTCACAGACTTTTTGGGATATTTCACAGCTAAGTAAATCTTGTGGACTGACTCGAAGAGGTTTGGCTGTGATGCTCTCGCAGCTGCTCTTATCTGCTCTGTTTGTTTTTGTCTCTCACAGCTTTCAAGGACTGTTATCTGTGTGTGAGCTAATTTGCTCAGTTTAAAGTTTGTGTGCACGGCTTTATTTTGGATAAACTGCTTTTCTGTTTACTATACAAGAGCGTGTGTGCTTGAATTTACATTTCTGACTTAATTGGGGCTCATAACGTGAAGCCCAGCATAGCACATCACTGTCTTAAAAGCTTCCAGGGTTGGAGCATTCACAACTTGTGGAGGCAAGATGTTCCACTGATTCATTCTTCTAACTGTTAGGAATTTTCTCCTTAGTTCTAAATTGCTTCTCTCCTTGTTTAGTTTCCACCCAATTTTTTCTTCTTCTACCCCCAGGTGCTTTGGAGTATAGGTTGACTTCCTCTTCTTTATGGCAACCCCTGAGATATTGGAACACTACTATCATGTCTCCCCTGATCCTTCTTTTCCTTAAACTTGACCTATCTAGTTCCTGCAACCATTCTTCATGTGTTTTAGCCTCCAGTCTCCTAATCACCTTTGTTGCTCTTCTCTGCACTCTTTCTAGAGTCTCAATATCCTTTTTACATTGTGGTGACCAAAACTAAATGCAGTATTTCAAGTGTGGCCTAATGTGTTCTATTAAAGTTTGTTACAAAATCAAAACCAGAAGCACACACAGATTGGCTGATTCAGCTGGGTTCAACAACCTCTTTATAAACATAATAACAGATGAATTTAAAATACCATTAGCAGAGTTCTTTTAATCTTCAAGCAGTTACAGGCAGGAGAGAACAATTAGTTTCATTTCAGAAGAGTACAGAGCGAAGAGTGAGCCACGCCCATCCCTAAGCTTCCCAGTTTCGATTCTCTGCGCAGACTCAGAAGTGGTTAGCTCCCATTGGCTGACTCAATCGCTAGGCCTATTCATTGGCTGACCTTGTTATCATTGGTTCTCCCAGTTCATGAATATTCTAACAAACCCCTTCAGGTTTATTTTTTTTTTAATTAAAAAGACCTGAATATAGAAAGATAGCATCTCAAGGGCCAAAGGAAGAGGCAGCGTAGGAAACTCAACCTTTTCTCCAAAGGAGCTGAAGGCAGGACAAGAAGCAATGGATGGAAACTAATCAAAGAGAGAAATTTCCTGACAGTGAATTAATCAATCAATCAGTGGAACGGCTTGCCTCCGGAAGTTATGGGTACTCCAACGAGGTTTTTAAAGAAGGGATAACAACCATTTTATAGGATCTTTTATAGGATCTCCGAGTCCTGGTTGGATAGTGCCTGGATTTTGCCTGAGCAGGTCTGATTTGCTTTTATAAAAAGTTTGGGCCAATCCCCAGGACACTAGGAGTTCTAGTCCCACTTTAGGCAGCTGGTTGGGTGATTTTGGTTGGTAACTCTTTTCCAGCGGAGCCGACCTCCCAGGGTTGTTGTCGTGGGGAAAATAGGAGAAGGAAGGGACATGGGACATGTTCACTGCTTTGAGTAACTTCTAAAAAAAAATAAAGTGGGATAGAAATAAATAAAAGCACTGTGCCTCGGTGGTGCAGTAGTTAAAGTGCAGCACTGCAAACTAGTTCTGCGGATCATGGGCTGCCAGCAGTTTGGCAGATCGAATCTCACCAGGCTCAAGGTTGACTCAGCCTTCCAGCCTTCCAAGGTAAAATGGGGACCCAGATTGTTGGGGGCAAAAGACTGACTCTCTGTAAGCCGCTTAGAGAGGGCTGTAAAGCACTGTGAAGCGGTACATAAGTCTAAATGCTATTGCTATTGCTAAAAATGATTTTTCTTGGGGGGGAGAGGAGAAAGAGAAAGAGATTCAAATTCAATGAAAACTGCTCAAAACACGACTGCAGAGAATACGACTTCAGCAACAGAGGGATCAATGCCTGGAATGTACTACCTGACACTGCGGTTTCTTCCCCAAACCCAAAAAACTTTCTTTCTTTTTCTTTCTTTCTTTTTTCTTTCTCTCTCTCCCTCCCTCTTTTTTTCTTTCTTTTCTTTCTTTCTCTTTTTCTCTCCTCCCTCCCTCTTTCTTTCTTTCCTTCTTCCCTTCCTTCCTTCCTCTCTCTCCTCCCTCCCTCCTTCCCTCTTTCTTTCTTTCTTTCTTTCCTTCCTTCTTCCCTTCCTTTCTCTCTCACTCCTCCCACCCTCCTTCCCTCTTTCTTTCTTTCTTTCCTTCCTTCCTTCTTCCCTTCCTTCTTTCCTTCCTTTCTCTCTCTCTCCTCCCTCCCTCCTTGCCTCATTCTTTCTTTCTTTCTTTCCTTCCTTCTTCCCTTCCTTCTTTCCTTCCTTTCTCTCTCTCTCCTCCCTCCCTCCTTCCCTCTTTCTTTCTTTCCTTCCTTCCTTTCTCTCTCTCTCTCTCCTCCCTCCTTCCCTCTTTCTTTCTTTCTTTCTTTCTTTCTGCCACCCTTCTCCTTGCAGTCTCAAGACATCTCACAATAGTAACTTTCCCCTTACATTGTCTACCATTGACCTCACCCCATTCCTAAGAGGTCTGTAAGGAGCGTGCATAAGCGCACCATCGTGCCTACCGTCCCTGTCTCCCTTTTCTATTGTCCTAATTTACCTGCACCTACTTTGCTTTGGTTTATGTTTACACCTTTACCTGCTATCTTGTACATGCTTTGATAAATAAATAAAATAAATAAAATAGACTGTGGGTGTGCTTGTGCCCTTGTGCATTGCCGCATAAGCAGAAAACATGCCTTGCCTTGGCATGCACATCCATGCTTGTCTAAGTCGGCCACCGAAACGCATCCCGCCCAAGGCCTCCTCCTCCTCCTCCTCCTAGCTTCCCTCAGCGTTCCTCTCCCCCTCCTCCAACCCCACAGCCAAATTTGGTGTAGGATAAAGGAGGCCCCGTAGGGTTTGTTCTCTTGGAAATGACGTCAAGAACCGACTGGGCAGGCCGAGAGTGGATCTCGCTGGGGCGGGGAAGTGCGCTCTCTGCAAACGGCTTCCTCCCTTTCACACTTTGTTCTGGCTTGTCAGTGTCCATGGCCCCACACATCTAACGGAGGAAGACCACTAGACAGCCTGTGCAAAGACTGCAATCCCTTTCCCCTCAGCCAAAGCCCACTGCAACAATATAGCCAATATAGCTTCAAGAATTGTAAACCTAATCCTACGTAGCTTCTGCTCTGGCAATCTCACACTACTTACCAGAGTTTACAAAACTTTTGCCAGACCCATCCTTGAATACAGCTCATCTGTTTGGAACCCATATCGCATCTCAGACATTAACACCCTTGAAAATGTCCAAAGATACTTCACCAGAAGAGCCCATCAATCCTCCACTCGAAACAGAATACCCTATGAGACTAGACTTTCAATCCTGGGCCTAGAAAGTTTAGAACTAAGACGCCTTAAACAAGATCTAAGTATTGCCCACAACAAGATCAAATGCTGCAAGGTCCTGCCTGTCGGCGACTACTTCAGCTTCAACCACAACAACACAAGAGCACACAACAGATTTAAACTTAATATTAACCGCTCCAAACTTGACTGTAAAAAATATGACTTCAGTAACCGAGTTGTCGAAGCGTGGAACTCATTACCGGATTCCATAGTGTCATCCCCAAACCCCCAACACTTTACCCTTAGATTATCTACGGTTGACCTATCCAGATTCCTAAGAGGTCAGTAAGGGGCGAGTACAAGTGCCCTAGAGTGCCTTCCGTCCCCTGTCCTATTGCTCTCCTATATCTCCTATACCTTTCTTCTATTCCTATATCTCTTCTATTCTTTCATTGATATGTTCTATTACTGTACCTTCTTTTCTATTCTTTCTTAGATATATTTTACTATGAGTATCTCCTCTATAACCTTCATCATGTATTTTACGATGTGTAAATAGATATATACCCACTAAAACCCTCATTGTGTATTGGACTAAATAAATAAACAAACAAACAAACAAACAAACCAAACGCGGTGCAATATTTTATTTGTTCGATTTTGGCGATTTGCTGGCTTTCTATGTTTTACTCTCCAGCCCCCTAATCATCCTGGTTGCTCTCCTCTGCACTTTCTCACGAGTTTCAATGTCTTTTTTTTTGTAGTGTGGTGACCAAAACTGGATGCAGTCCTCTTGATGTGGTCTAACTAAGATTTTATAGAATTGTATTAATACCTCCCTAATCATAGAAACATAGAAGACTGACGGCAGAAAAAGACCTCATGGTCCATCTAGTCTGCCCTTATACTATTTCCTGTATTTTATCTTAGGATGGATATATGTTTATCCCAGGCATGTTTAAATTCAGTTACTGTGGATTTACCAACCACGTCTGCTGGAAGTTTGTTCCAAGGATCTACTACTCTTTCAGTAAAATAATATTTTCTCATGTTGCTTCTGATCTTTCCCCCAACTAACTTCAGATTGTGTCCCCTTGTTCTTGTGTTCACTTTCCTATTAAAAACACTTCCCTCCTGAACCCTATTTAACCCTTTAACATATTTAAATGTTTCGATCATGTCCCCCCTTTTCCTTCTGTCCTCCAGACCAGTGTTTTTCAACCAGTGTGCCGCGAGACATGGTCAGGTGTGCCGCGAAGCTCAGCAAGAGAGAGAAAAAGAGAGAGAGAAAGAAAGCAAGAGAGAGAAAGAGTGAGAGAAAGCAAGAGAGAAAGAGAAAGAGAGAGTAAGCAAGCAAGCAAGAGAGAGAGAGAGAAAGAGAGGCAGGGAAGGAGGGAAGGAAGGAGGGAGAGATAGAAAGAGCAAAAAAGAGGAAGGAAGGAAGAGAGAAAGAGGGATGGAGAGAGAGAGGAAGGAAGGAAGAGAGAGAAAGAGGGAGAGAAATAGGGTGAAAGGGAGGAAGAGAGAGATATAATTTTTTTGTTTTTTTAGCCCCCCCACTTTTTTTTTATCCCCCCCACTCCCCTCCACTCAATGTGCCCCATGATTTTGTATATGTAAAAAATGTGCCGCAGCTCAAAAAAGGTTGAAAATCACTGCTCCAGACTATACAGATGGAGTTCACTGAGTCTTTCCTGATACGTTTTATACTTAAGACCTTCCACCATTCTTGTAGCCCGTCTTTGGACCCGTTCAATTTTGTCAATATCTTTTTGTAGGTGAGGTCTCCAGAACTGAACACAGTACTCCAAATGTGGTCTCACCAGCGCTCTATATAAGGGGGTCACAATCTCCCTCTTCCTGCTTGTTATACCTCTAGCTATGCAGCCAATCCTTGATTGTATCCATCTGTTGATGCAATTTAGCATTGCATTGGCTTTTTTGGCTGCAGCTGCACATTGCCGGCTCATATTTAGTTGGTTATCCACTAAGATTCCGGGATCCCTCTCACAGTCACTGCCATGGGGTGTGGTTTCACCCAATATATATGTACAGTATATCTTTGTTTTTTCTTACCTAGGTGCAGGATTTAACTTTTCTCTGCACTGTACTGAGGGGTTCCTCGGAGAGAGGCAGCATACAAGTCTAATAAATAATATTAAATAACTTTATTTGATTGGCCCCAGTGTTCACATCATGTGAGTGAAGATGATGATCTTAAAGTCTAAACTCAGTAGAGGAAATATTTTATTTATTTATTTTTTATTTATTTATTTTGTCCAATACACAATGAAGGTTTTAGTGGGTATATATCTATACACACATAGTAAAATACGTGATGAAGGTTATAGAGGAGATACTCATAGTAAAATATATCTAAGAAAGAATAGAAAAGAAGATATAGGAATAGAACATATCAATGAAAGGATAGAAGAAGAGATATAGGAATAGAAGAAAGGTATAGGAGATATAGGAGAGCAAAAGGACAGGGGATGGAAGGCACTCTAGTGCACTTGTACTCGCTCCTTACTGACCTCTTAGGAATCTGGATAGGTCAACTGTGGATAATCTAAGGGTAAAGTGTTGGGGGGTGGGGGATGACACTATGGAGTCCAGTAATGAGTTCCACGCTTCGACAACTCGGTGAGTGAAGTCATATTTTTTACAGTCAAGTTTGGAGCGGTTAATATTAAGTTTAAATCTGTTGTGTGCTCTTGTGTTGTTGTGGTTGAAGCTGAAGTAGTCGCCGACAGGCAGGACGTTGCAGCATATGATCTTGTGGGCAATACAGTACTTAGATCTTGTTTAAGGCTTCTTAGTTCTAGGCTTTCTAGGCCCAGGATTGAAAGTCTAGTCTCGTAGGGTATTCTGTTTCGAGTGGAGGAGTGAAGGGCTCTTCTGGTGAAGTATCTTTGGACATTTTCGAGGATGTTAATGACTGAGATGCAATATGGTTTCCAAACAGATGAGCTGTATTCGAGGATGGGTCAGGTGAAATGCTACCAGTTTGGGCCATTTTGGGTAGTAGCGGATGCTGGTGGTTTGGAGAACTGGTAGTGGTGGCTGTGGGAGGCTCCGCCCATTCACCCGGATATCGCCATTTTGTTTTTACCTCTGCGCATGAGCAAAGTGTTCTGCGCATGCACAGAGGGTGGAAAGGCATGCATTCAATGGTGGCGTTTCAATTCAGTTTCTGTGGATTTACCAACCATGTCTGCTGAAAGTTTGTTCCAAGCATCTAATACATTTTCAATAAAGTAATATTTTTTATTTTTTTATTTTTTTGTTTGTTTGTTTATTGGATTTGTATGCCACCCCTCTCCGCAGACTCAGGGCTGCTAACAACAGTGATAAAAAACAGCATGTAACAATCCAATACTAAACAACTAAAAAAAACCTTATTATAAAACCAAACATACATACAAACATTTTCTCATGTTGCTTCTGATCTTTCCTGCAACTAACCTCAGATTGTGCCCCTTGTTCTTGGGTTCACTTTCCTATTAAAAACACTTCTCTCCTGGACCTTATTTAACCCTTTAACATATTTCAATGTTTTGACCATGTCCCCCATTTCCCTTCTGTCCTCCAGACTATACAGACTGAGTTCATGAAGTCTTTCCTGATATGTTTTATGCTTAAGACCTTCCACCATTTTTGTCGCCCATCTTTGGTCCCGTTCAATTTTATCCATATCTTTTTGTAGGTGAGGTCTCCAGAACTGAACACAGCATGTAGGTAGGGCCCAAAGGTAACAGAAGGACCAGGGCCTGGAAGCTTTATAGATCAAGATCCAAATTTGAAATGAGGAATTTCCTAACCACGAAATGAACAGTCTAGGTTGGTCTGAGGATTATTGCTTGGGCAGGAAGGGAAGGTGTAGCTCATCTTTGGACCCGTTCAATTTTATCAATATCTTTTTGCAGGTGAGGTCTCCTGCGCATGTGGGTATCAAAAAGCACAAGATTATTCAACTCAAGTCATAAAAGAAACCGTTACTGCGATTTTTTTTAAATGTGAAAAAAACAGCAACAGCCACCCCACAGCAGCCTCCAAAAGGCTCGTTTTCACATCCGCTGCTCCTTTAACAACGGTTGCTGTTTTGTTTTTATTTTCTTGGAAGCGTGGAGGTTTCCGTCAGCCGAGCCTTTCAAGCAGATAGCAAAGAAAAAGCAAACTCATCTCGTAAGTAAACCAATGGTTTACACCACATGCAAGAGATAGCGGAGACATTTGCTGGCTCTCTTTTAAAAAAACTAGCAACCGCGCGAGCGATAGTGGGGCTCCCAAGACCTGCCCACATTTCAACATCACTCCGCGATCTGCACTGGTTGCCAATTGGTCTCTGGGCCCAATTCAAAGTGCTGGTTATTCAATTCAATTCAATTCAATTTATTAGATTTATATGCCGCCCCTCTCCGAAGACTCGGGGCGGCTCACAACAACAATAAAAACAATATTCTAGCGAAAACAAATCTAATATTAAAAAGCACATAAAACCCTATCATATTTAAAAAAGCAAACGACATACACATACCCAAACATAAATATAAAAAAGCCTGGGGGAAAGGTGTCTCAACTCCCCCATGCCTGGCGGTATAGATGGGTCTTGAGTTATGACCTATAAAGCCCTACATGGCTTAGGACCACATTATCTTTGGGGCCGTCTTCTGCCTCATGTATCCCAGCGGCCAGTTAGGTCCCACAGAGTCGGCCTTCTTCAGGTCCCGTCAGCCAGACAATGTCATCTGGCGGGGTCTATGGGAAGAGCCTTCTCTGTAGTGGCCCCGGCCCTCTGGAACGAAGTCCCTCTGGAGATATGTACCAACCCCTCCCTCCTGGTCTTTTGTGAAGCCTTAAAAACCTACCTCTGTCGGCGGGCATGGGGGCCGTGACTGATGAGACTGACTACAGCCAATAGTAGATATGATTGGAGTGGATGAATGTGTGTGAATGTACACGGGATCTTTTAAAATGTTTTTTTGTTAAATTTTCATAATTTTTATAGTTATTTAGATTTCTCGTACATTGTTTTTTAAAAAAAAATTAATAATGAAAAACAAACCAAAAATAAACCAAGAAACGCACCAAAAACATACAAGCATACAAATGTACTTACAAACATAAAACAAGCACAAAGTCAACCAATTTAATATTTAATATTCATTCATTCATTCATTCGATTTTTATGCCGCCCTTCTCCTTAGACTCAGGGCGGCTTACAACGTGTTAGCAATAGCACTTTTTCACAGAGCCAGCCTATTGCCACCACAATCCGGGTCCTCATTTGACCCACCTTGGAAGGATGGGAGGCTGAGTCAACCTTGAGCCGGGGATGAGATTTGAACCGCTGACCTACAGATCTAGCCAGCTTCAGTGGCCTGCAGTACTGCACTCTACCTGCTGCGCCACCCCAGCTCTTACTCTACTGTTTTCAACTACTGTATTCTTTCTTTTTTTAAAACATTAAATTCTTTTTTCTTTTCAATCCAGCTATATAATTTCCCCCATACATAATCATCTTTATTTTGTTTATTCTGTCATTCATATGTCAGTTTGCTTAATTTGGCACAATCTAGCATTTTCCTGATTACCATTTCTTCATTTGGTATACAGTATTTTGTTTTTTCCAGGTTTGGGAAAGCACCAATCTTGCTGATGTTAATATACACGTTATCAAATAGTAATCTTTCTTTCTGTGCTGTCCTGATATTAACATCAGCAACGCACAGGACAGTCCTCATATACAGTGGTACCTCTACTTAAAAACGCCTCTACTTAAGAACTTTTCTAGATAAGAACTGGGTGTTCAAGATTTTTTTTGCCTCTTCTCAAGAACCATTTTCTACTTAAGAACCTGAGTCCAGAAAAATTTCCCAGGAAATTTGAGAGCGTCACGAAGGCCCAGCCAGTGTCCTGCCATTCCCCCTTTAATCCCGGCCATCTCGGGCTTTTCTGGGCTGCCAGAGGAGCCTTTCGGTGGCGTTTAAGGAGGCTTTGGCAGTCCAGAGCGAACGGAGCGTTTTCCTTTCTCTGGCCGATTGGAGAGGGAATAAGACTATTACTCGTTTTTTAAAAAAATATTCTTTTCTATTTTCTGTTAATTTAACTATTTTTAATAATCAGCAATTCAGATTATTAAGTTATCTACAATTGGCTATAGAGAATGTATATAGTTAATATAGACCTGTACATAGTTAATACCACCATACAGACCTGTCGCGCACTCACCCGCTTCCGATCATGTTTTAATGTTTTTTTTTTCTTTTTAATTTTATGTTTGTATTGTTTTTGTATTGTTATTGTATATTTAGATATGTAAATAAAATTTATAATTTTAAAAAAAAGGAATAAACTTCGCCGCCTCAGAGTCCCTCTTTTTTTTTTTAAGCCTTAAAGTTTTGGATGTTTTTTATTCCCCTCCCCTTCTTCCTTCGACAGCAATTCTCCTCCTCTTCTTCTTCCTCCTCCTCCTCCTCCCACCCAAATTCTGAGCTTTTATTTCTTTCCTAATGGGTTTGCACACATTATTTGCTTTTACATTGATTCCTATGGGAAAAATGGCTTCTACTTACAAACTTTTCTACTTAACAACCTGGTCACGGAACGAATTAAGTTCTTAAGTAGAGGGACCGCCTTCTGCCACAAGAATCCCAGCAACCGGTTAGGTCCCACGGAGTTGGCTTTCTCCAGGTCCCGTCGACAAAACAACGTTGTCTGGCAGGACCCAGGGGAAGATCCTTCTCTGTGGCGGCCCCGACCCTCTGAAATCAACTCCCCCCCGGAGATTAGGACTGCCCCCACCCTCCTTGCCTTTCGTAAACTCCTCAAAACCCACCTTTGTCATCAGGCATGGGGAAATTGATTCCCCTGGGCCGTTCCAGCTTTATAGAAACATAGAAACATAGAAGTCTGACGGTAGAAAAAGACCTCATGGTCCATCTAGTCTGCCCTTATACTATTTTCTGTATTTTATCTTAGGATGGATATATGTTTATCCCAGGCATGTTTAAATTCAGTTACTGTGGATTTATCTAGCACATCTGCTGGAAGTTTGTTCCAAGGATCTACTACTCTTTCAGTAAAATAATATTTTCTCATGTTGCTTTTGATCTTTCCCCCATTAATTAATAATAATAATAATAATAATAATAATAATTATTATTATTATTATTATTATTATTATTATTATTATTATTATATAGAGCGCTAGTGAGACCACATTTGGAGTACTGTGTTCAGTTCTGGAGACCTCACCTACAAAAAGATATTGACAAAATTGAACGGGTCCAAAGACGGGCTACAAGAATGGTGGAAGGTCTTAAGTATAAAACGTATCAGGAAAGACTTAATGAACTCAATCTGTATAGTCTGGAAGACAGAAGGAAAAGGGGGGACATGATCGAAACATTTAAATATGTTAAAGGGTTAAATAAGGTTCAGGAGGGAAGTGTTTTTAATAGGAAAGTGAACACAAGAACAAAGGGACACAATCTGAAGTTAGTTGGGGGAAAGATCAAAGGCAACATGAGAAAATATTATTTTACTGAAAGAGTAGTAGATCCTTGGAACAAACTTCCAGCAGACGTGGTTGGTAAATCCACAGTAACCGAATTTAAACATGCCTGGGATAAACATATATCCATTGTAAGATAAAATACAGGAAATAGTATAAGGGCAGACTAGATGGACCATGAGGTCTTTTTCTGCCGTCAGTCTTCTATGTTTCTATGTTTCTATGTTTCTATTATTATTATTATTATTATTATTATTATTATTATTATTATTATTATTTATTAGATTTGTATGCTGCTTTGTGTATGGTATGTATGAAATGCATGATTGTCTTTTAAATTAAGGGATTTAAGGTGTTTTTAAGTAAAAAATAATGCACTTGGGGAAAAGGAATCCTCAATCTGAGTATTGTATTGGCAGTTCTGTGTTAGCAAAAACTTCAGAAGAGAAGGATTTAGGGGTAGTGATTTCTGACAGTCTCAAAATGGGTGAACAGTGCAGTCAGATGGTAGGGAAAGCAAGTAGGATGCTTGGCTGCATAACTAGAGGTATAACAAGCAGGACGAGGGAGATTGTGATCCCGCTATATAGAGCGCTGGTGAGATCACATTTGGAATACTGTGTTCAGTTCTGGAGACCTCACCTACAAAAAGGTATTGACAAAATTGAACGGGTCCAAAGATGGGCTACAAGAATGGTGGAAGGTCTTAAGCATAAAACGTATCAGGAAAAACTTAATGAACTCAATCTGTATAGTCTGGAGGACAGAAGAGAAAGGGGGGACATGATCGAAACATTTAAATATGTTAAAGGGTTAAATAAGGTTCAGGAGGGAAGTGTTTTTAATAGGAAAGTGAACACAAGAACAAGGGGACACAATCTGAAGTTAGTTGGGGGTAAGATCAAAAGCAACATGAGAAAATATTATTTTACTGAAAGAGTAGTAGATCCTTGGAACAAACTTCCAGCAGACGTGGTAGATAAATCCACAGTAACTGAATTTAAACATGCCTGGGATAAACATATATCCATCCTAAGATAAAATACAGAAAATAGTATAAGGGCAGACTAGATGGACCATGAGGTCTTTTTCTGCCATCAGTCTTCTATGTTTCTATTGGATTTGTACTGTTTCTTGTTGTGAGCCGCTCCGATTCTATGGAGAGGGGCGGCATACAAATCTAATAAATAAATAAATAAATAAATTGTTATACTTAATGTTCTCCACTGCCCTGAGTCGCCTCGAGAAGGGAGGCATAGAAATCTAATCAATAAAAATAAATAAATAATAAAATGTTGGCTCAGCCCGATTTCGGTCCTGCAGCTGAGAGCAGCGCACCTGTTGCAGATTTCAAGTGGGGCTTCCAACCTGCGTAGGACCGAGTTGTGTTTTGTGGGTGTGAGAATGCACGTGGGCGGATGTCGCTTCCTTTCGAAAAAGCAGAAGGAGGAACAGCCAGTAGCAAGAAAAGAGAGCAGGCATTTCTGTCAATGAGAGTGGGTGACACTCTCTCCTTCCCTCAAGCAGAGGTCAGGACCCCCACGCCACCTCCATAATAACGGGAACAAGGTATTGCCACATGTCGGAAGGAGTGAAGCAACAGGCCTTACCAGCGAAGCACACCAGCCATTTCAAAGAATACCGAGAACATCTGTAACTATAGAATGAAAGGTCATTTTGTACTTGGGCAAATGTATTGGTGTGAAAGGTGGACCATACTGAGCGCCAAAGAATGGAGGCCCTTGAACTCTGGTGCTGGAGAAGATTCATAGAAACATAGAAAAGATTGACGGCAGAAAAAGACCTTATGGTCCATCTAGTCTGCCCTTATACTATTTTTATTTTTATTTATTTATTTATTTTGTCCAATACACATTAATACACAATGAAGGTTATAGAGGTAGGAGAGGCTATAGGACAGGGGACGGAAGGCACTCTAGTGCGCTTATGTACGCCCCTTACTGACTTCTTAGGAATCTGGAGAGGTCAACAGTGGACAGTCTAAGGGTAAAATGTTGGGGGTTAGGGGATGATACTACGGAGTCCGGTAATGAGTTCCACGCTTCAACAACCCGATTACTGAAGTCATATTTTTTACAGTCACGTTTGGAGCGGTTAATGTTAAGCTTGAATCTGTTGTGTGCTCTTATGTTGTTATGGTTGAAGCTGAAGTAGTCATTGACAGGCAGGACATTGCAGCATATGAACTTGTGGGCAATACTTAGATCATGTTTAAGGCGTCTTAGTTCTAAGCTTTCTAGGCCCAGGATTGTAAGCCTAGTTTCATACGGTTTCTGTTACGGGAGGAGGAATGGAAAAGGCTCTGATGTTGGGAAAGATTGAAGGCAAAAAGGACAAGACAGGACAGGATTCTTAAGTAGCCAAGTGTGATTGGACACGCACAAGGAATCCAATGCGTGAGCTCTCATGCAGGACAACAAGTGAATAATCATGATCCTAATCATAAAATACAACCATAAATCATAAGATACAGCACTCAGTGACAGTCATAAGATACTAAATAAAGCAATCAGCATAAATCATAAGATACAAACAACAAGTTATAGTCATGCTAAAGGAACAGATAATAGGAAAGATGAGAAGGATAATAGTCACAATAATAATGGTGATTATTGGTTAGATCAGGGGTAGGCAAAGTTGGCTCTTCTATGACATGTGGACTTCAACTCCCAGAATTCCTGAGCCAAACAGGCTAGTTCAGGAATTCTGGGAGTTGAAGTCCACATGTCACAGAAGAGTCAACTTTGTCTACACTTGAGTTAGATGCAGTAATGGGTTGTAGTGGGAGAAGGAATGAAAGGAAAGGAAAGGAAAGGAAAGGAAAGGGAAGGAAGGAGGACAAAAGAGGAAGGAAGAAAGAAAGAAAAGGAAGGAAGAAGAAAGGAAGGAAGGAGAAGGAAGGAAAGGAAAGAAAGAAAAGAAAGAAAAAAGAAATAGGAAGAAGGATGAAAGAGGAGGAAAGAAAGATGAAAGGAAGGAAGGAAAGGAAAGAAAGAAAAAGGAAGAAGGACGAGAGAGCAAGAAAGAACAGAGGGAGGGAGGAAAGAAAGAAAGATGGAAGGAAGGAAGAAGGAAAGGAAGGAAAGAAAGAAAAAGGAAGGATGAAAGAGGAAGAAAGGAGGAAAGAAAGGAAGGAAGAAGAAAGTCGAGAAAGACCATTAAACCCAGAGTCCAGCATTATCCAACTACACCCCTGCCTCAGTTTGCTCTCTGATGCTCTTCCAGGGTTTCTTTGTGTGTCCCCCTCCCCCACGTTTCTGGCCCAACCTTTTGATAAATGCAAGGGAGAAAGCAGAAACAAACGAAACCCTTCAAATCCGCGCAGTGACGTCCTCAAGCGCTGACTGAGGCGATTCAAGAAGACAGGCCCAACAACCGCGCTGGCTTGCACGAAAAGGGGACAGTTTTGGTTTCCCCGCTCCGTCTGAGGACTTCCCGGCTCTGAACAGAAACCACCTTCCGGCCTCTACACGGGCCTTGGCGGCCGCAGATTCTGAAGGAACCGAAGTCACGAAAAGCATTTTTACTGTTGAGGGCCAATTGTTGCGGTGTGTGTGTGTGTGTGTCTGTCTGTCTGCTCATCTGATGGAGGCCAAATGAAGGGGGGAGGGTTGAAGACGAAAGAAAGAAAGATTTGCCAGCCAGCCAAGGTTTGTTTTGTGGTGACTGGATGCAAGCCCGAGAAACTTGTTGTCAGTTACTGTTTTGATAGTAATAAAAGCTGTGGGGTTCCTTCCCAGCAGTCGGAGGAAACTCAACAACCCTGCGGTTTTCCTTTCTCGCTTCTTTTTTTCTCTTTTAGAATGAAACACATGTGTGCCAGAAACAGAAGCTGTTTCCCCCCCTTCACCTTGGACTTGTGGAACTGCCTGCCACTAGAGCAGGGGTGGGCAATTAATTTTGCCAGGGGGCCGCATGAGAAATTGGGATGGTTTTAGAGGGCTGGACTAATATAATTACAGTAACTCATTTCTACCCAATACTGTATATTATTGGGAAGAACTGAGTTAATTATAATTATAAATTATAATTATAATATTATATATTATATATTATACTGTATATATAAAATTATATACTATATTATATTATATATTTTCCTTCCTCCCTCCCTCCATTTCTCCTTCCTTCCTTCCTTCCTTCCTTCCTTGTTCCCTCTATTTCTGTTTCCTTCCTTCCTCCCTCTCTCCATTTCTCCTTCCTTCCTTCCTTCCTTCCTTCCTTCCTTCCTTCCTTCCTTCCTTCCTTCCTTCCTTCCTTCCTCTCTCCATTACTCCTCCCTCCCTCCATTTCTCCTTCCTCCCTCCATTTCTCCTTCCTTCCTTCCTTCCTTGTTCCCTCCATTTCTCCTTTCTCCCTCCCTCCCTCCATTTCTCCTCCCTTCCTCCCTCCCTCCATTTCTCCTTCCTCCCTCCATTTCTCCTTCCGTCCTTCCTTCCGTCCTTCCTTCCTTCCTTGTTCCCTCCATTCCTCTTTCCTTCCTTCCTCCCTTCCTCTCTCCATTTCTCCTTCCTTCCTCCCTCCCTCCCTCCATTTCTCCTCCCTCCTTCCATTTCTCCTTCCTTCCTTCCTTCCTTCCTTCCTTCCTTGTTCCCTCCATTTCTCTTTCCTCCCTCCCTCCCTCTCTCCATTTCTCCTTCCTTCTTCCCTCCCTCCCTCCATTTCTCCTTCCTTCCTTCCTCCCTCATTTCTCCTTCCTGGCTGGACCAGCCTCTGCGGGCCGGTCACAGAGAGCGGGCAGGCCGCATGCGGCCCCCGGGCCACCACTTGCCCAGGTCTAGCCTAGAGAGTCAAGATAACTGAATTTCCAATCCCGCATGTAGTTACGGTAGGTGCAGTGACTCAGGGTCACACATTTATTTCTCTTTAATATTTTTTTTAATTTTTTTAATTGAAAACAAAACACAAACAAAAAAGACATATAAACGCAACAAGGTCAACGAGCTTAAAAAATAAATGGAATACTGTATACTAATAAACTCCAATGGAAGTGGAAGTGGCTATGGAAGTGGCTCCAATAAATTTA
The DNA here is from genome assembly GCF_031021105.1 of Erythrolamprus reginae. NCBI lineage: Eukaryota > Metazoa > Chordata > Lepidosauria > Squamata > Dipsadidae > Erythrolamprus > Erythrolamprus reginae. The sequence continues at coordinate 15,518,822 of NC_091950.1, forward strand.
AAACAAAGAAGCCCAAACGGTACATCAACCAAACAGAACACATCCTAATCCCAGCGACCAGTTAGGTCCCACAGAGTTGGCCTTCTCCGGGTCCCGTTGACTAAACAATGTCATCTGGCGGGACCCAGGGGAAGAGCCTTCTCTGTGGCGGCCCCGACCCTCTGGAATCAGCTCCCCCCCGGATATTAGGACTGCCCCCACCCTCTTTGCCTTTCGTAAACTCCTTAAAACCCACCTCTGCCGTCAGGCATGGGGGAATTGAGACATCTCCTACAGGCCTATATAGTTTATGCATGGTATGTTTGTGTGTATGTTCTTGCTTTTAAAATAAGGGTTTTTTAGATACTGTATTTTTAAATATTAGATTTGTTGTACATTGTTTTTATTATTGCTGTGAGTCTACGGAGAGGGGCGGCATACAAATCTAATTAATAAATAAATACTAAAATTTGCTTTTACATTGATTCCTATGGGAAAAATTACTTCTTACAAACTTTTCTACTTACAAACCTAGTCACGGAACAAATTAAGTTTGTAAGTAGAGGTACCACTGTATATCCAACTATAATGTTTCCCCCATGCGGTACAATGTTCTTTTTCTGTAATTCCAATGTACATTTGCTTAATTTCACATGTGATTGCCATGCGCGATCTTCCCAGCTGGTTTCCAACAAGCAAAGTCAACGGGGAGGGGGGGCAGATTCGTTTACTGACTGCACGATTCACTTAACAACCACAGAGCTTTGCTTAATGACAGTGGCCCAAAAGGCTGTAAAATTGGCCACAATGGACTTAACAGCCGCCTTGCTTAGCAAGGGGAACTCTGGCTCCCATCTGCGGTTGTAAGTTGAGTGCTGGAAATTTGTTCCAAGCATCTACTACTCTCAGTAAAATAATATTTTCTCGCGTTGCTTCTGATCTTTCCCACAACTAACCTCAGATTGTGCCTCCTTGTTCTTGGGTTCACTTTCCTATTAAAAACACTTCCCTCCTGAACCTTATTTAACCCTTTAACACACAGCCCTTTAACATAAATGCGGCAAGGAAGGCTGTACAAAACTTGCTGGACGGATTTCTCACCTAGCCACAGAAATACTAAATTGTGGGTCGTAAGTCAAGGACGCCCTGCACTACCGCCTCCAGGAGAACTAGAAGCCGAAGGAGCCATGCCACCTCCAAGTTGCCAATGTGTGGTGTGTGGGTTGTGTAACACCTTCCCTCAAATCTGTCTTGCAGATCAGGTTTCTAGAGATAACTGGTTTGTGTAGGGAGCTGCAGCCTGGAGGATTTTATTGTCATTTTAAAAAAAACAAAAAAACCCCAAGGTATGAGTCAAAAGTGATGATGAGGTGAGTGACATCCTTCTGGTAGGTGACTGGTGAAAAGGTCACCCGGCAGTCAGAAAACAGGTTAGGCCGCTTCCAGCTTTAGCGGTGTGTGACTGAAAGACGGAGTTGTGACAGAGTTTAGTCAAAACTCCCGCATAGGACAACAATTCCCCGCAGGGTGAGAACTAGCTGGGAGGGGCTGCCATCTTCTTACCTTCCTTAACCAGAAGGAAAAGTGAGTGGAAGCTTTATCGCAGCTACCCAGCCAGCTCCAGGTTTTCGACAGCGTCCTTTGCAAGCGGCTGTCTGGGCCACATTATCCACCCTTGGGTTTTTCTGGCTCTGAAGAGGCTGACGTTGAATTTTCCCAGCATTCCGATAGGAAAGTTCGACTACTGTAACGCTCTCTACATGGGGCTACCTTTGAAAAGTGTTCGGAAACTTCAGATTGTGCAGAATGCAGCTGCGAGAGCAATCATGGGCTTCCCCAAATATGCCCATGTTACACCAACACTCCGCAGTCTGCATTGGTTGCCGATCAATTTCTGGTCACAATTCAAAGTGTTGGTTATGACCTATAAAGCCCTTCATGGCAACGGACCAGAATATCTACGAGACCGCTTTCTGCCGCACGAATCCCAGCAACCGGTTAGGTCCCACAGAGTCGGCCTTCTCCGGGTCCCGTCAACTAAACAATGTCGGTTGGCGGGCCCCAGGGGAAGAGCCTTTTCTGTGGCGGCCCCGACTCTCTGGAACCAGCTCCCCCCAGAGATTAGAACTGCCCCTACCCTCCTTGCCTTTCCTAAACTCCTCAAAATCCACCTTTGTTGTCAGGCATGGGGGAAATGAGCTATCTCCCCCAGGCTTATATAATTTATGTATGGTATGTTTGTAGGTATGTCTGCTTAAAAATGGTTTTTTTAAAAACTATTTTAAATTTTAAATTGTATATTATTAGATTTGTCATGAATTGTTTTATTGTGTTGTGAGCCACCCCGAGTCCACGGAAAGGGGCGGCATACAAATCTAATAAATAATAATAATAATAATAAAGTTACATCGGTGGCATTTCGGATGTTAAAACGGGACCCCTGGGGTCGCTAGCAGTGGCCGCCATTTATTTTTTCCTATAAATGCGTATAAACGGGGACAGGTTCCCCATTAAGAATATCGACATGTCCTAAAGCCAAACTATACTGGAATATGATTGAGAAATTATTAAAAGAAATTACAAAATATGAAATAAAAAAGGCCCCAGAATTTTTCTTAATGGGCATATTTTCCAAAAACTATACAAAAGAAATTTGATATTTGATAATATATATCCTAACGGCGGCTAGAATAATTTTTGTACAAAAATGGAAAGGGGAAGAAATCCCACAAGAAGAAGAATTAATTAAGAAAATTGTAGAATGCACCGAAATGGACATGATGACGAGAAGGTTAAAAGATCAAGAAAAAACGGAATATTATAAAGTGTGGGACAAGGTTTACAATTGGTTAGAACAAAAGATTAAGAGAAACATAAATAATGTTTAACCAATAGATAATGATAGAGAATATTCCTAGAAACATGGTAGAAGATTGATGGCAGAAAAAGACCTCATGGTCCATCTAGTCTGCCCTTATACTATTTCCTTTATTTTATCTTAGAATGGATATGTTTATCCCAGGCATGTTTCAATTCAGTTCCTGTGGATTTACCAACCACGTCTGCTGGAAGTTTGTTCCAAGCATCTACTACTCTTTCAAATAATATTTTCTCATGTTACTTTAATCTTTCTCCCAACTAACCTCAGATTGTGTCCCCTTGTTCTTGTGTTCACTTTCCTATTAAAAACACTTAACCCCCCTTTTCCTTCTGTCTTCCAGACTATACAGATGGAGTTCATGAAGTCTTTCCTGATAAGTTTCATTCTTAAGACCTTCCACCATTCTTGTAGCTCGTCTTTGGGCCCGTTCAATTTGATCAATATCTTTTTGTAGGTGAGGTCCCCAGAACTGAACGCAGTATTCCAAATGTGGTCTCACCGGCGCTGTATACAACAGGATCACAATCTCCCTTTTCCTGCTTGTTATACCTCTAGCTAGCTATGCAGCCAAGCATTCTACTTGCTTTCCCTACCGCCTGACCACACTGCTCACCCATTTTGAGACTGTCAGAAATCACTATCCCTTATTCCTTCTCTTCTGAAGTTTTTGCTAATTATATAGAATATCTCCCGGAAACATGCTTTTAGGCAGAAAAAAGACTCATTCTGGTCTCCTCTCGTAACACTGCGAAGTGCAAAGTTATGCATATGGGGCCAAAACCCCCCCAATTATACCTACCAACTGATGGGGACCAAGCTAGGGACATTACCATAGTTATGTGGAAAATGGTTGCATCACTTTTTTCGGTTCTGTTGTATGAGGGTCGCCCAGAAAGGAATGTTCCACATTTTTTTTCTCCGCCTACAGTAATGGTACGAATGCGAAACTTTAAATATACGTTACTGTATTTGAACTGTCAGGAGTGCGTGTGCAAAGTTTGTGTTTCTTCAGACAGATTGCGTAGCTGCAGCAGTGTTTCAAAATGGTGTCTGTAAGTGATGAGCATTACAAGCAGCGTGTTATCATTTAATTTCTCACTGCGGAGAAAGAAACTGTTGCGAACATTCACAAATGTTTTGTGTACAGTTTATGGAGAATCTACAGTCGACAGAAGTATGGTTGGTCACTGGACACAGAGGGGGAGGCCATTAGAAGACGGTTTGGCAAAGCTACAAGGCTTCGCGACCTGAACAAGGAGTGGTACCGACAGGGCATACGCACCCTTGTGTCTCGCTGGAGGAAGGCCATAGAACGGGACGGAGATTTTGTGGAAAAATAGGGAGTGTAGAAGAAACATTATTCTTTCTTGTGTGTAAGTTTCATTGTGTTCAATAAATAATTGTTGAAGAAAAAAATGTGATGCGTTACTTTCTGGGCGACTCTCATAACTTCATACGGTCGTTAAACGAACTATTTGCAAGTCCTCTATTAAAACCTGCATAGCATTTTTGTGGGTGTCTTAACGGACCGTGTGGAACGAGCCTGTTCATGATTCATTTCTTTTGAAACTGAGCAGAGTCAGTGGCTTTGGTCACCGAGTTCAGTGTGCGTCATGGCAGCCCCACAAAAGCACTACCAGGGGCACAGCTCAGCTTAACTTGTGTAACCTCATAGTCCCAAACCTGGTTGACTAATGTGTGGTTCAGTTGTGTTGCATCCGCCTAGCCAGGGTGGCTCCCTGTGTGATGGGAACCTGGGCAGTTGCATAAACACACCAAACTATTATCTGTGGTTTAGTAAATTGCACAAACATGGCCTTTGACGGCTGACGGAGGGTCCTTTCAGACAGTACAGTGAGAGGTTGATTTTAATCAATCCTGGACAATAAGTACAAGTCAGGGGGTGGGTTATGACATTGCACGCTGAGTGGGCGTATACGTGCAGTGCTAAAACCCCAGCTTCTGCCCACGCACGGAAACCATGAACAGCTTCTGCGCACGCATAGAAGTGAAAAACAAGATGGCGGTGCCTATGGGTGGCTGAGGAATTCTGGGAGTTGAAGTCCACACGTCTTTAAAGTTGCCAAATTTGAAGACTTCTGAGGTAAATGATACACAAGGATCATGGCTGGCTGAGGAATTCTGGGAGTTGAAGTCCATAAGTCTTTAAAGTTACCAAGTTTGAAGATCTCAGGTAAATGGCGAGGATCATGGCTGGCTGAGGAATTCTGGGAGTTGAAGTCCACAAGTGTTTAAAGTTGCCAAGTTTTGAGATCTCTGAGGTAAATGGTAAATGGCGAGGACTATGGCTGGCTGAGGAATTCTGGGAGTTGAAGTCCACAAGTCTTTAAAGTTACCAAGTTTGAAGATCTCTGAGGTAAATGGCGAGGATCATGGCTGGCTGAGGAATTCTGGGTGTTGAAGTCCACAAGTCTTTAAAGTTACCAAGTTTGAAGACTTCTGCCCAACGGTCTTGCACTTTAACTCAATGTTAAGATCTGGACGGATCCTTTCTCAGCCCTGTGGCCTAGCTGGGCCTCCAGATCATCTGGGAAACGATTTATTTCGGCTGATCCCAAGACGAAATCCAGTGGTGGAAGAAAAAACGAGAAGGAAGACCCAAAGAGGAGTTTCTCTTCCCCTTCGTCACTGGAGGCCTCAGGCCGCCGGCTGTGGGTGGGACGCTGCCAACACATGAAATCCGAAAGCAGCGTGAAGGATGAAGACAGGAAGAGCCGCGGCTCTTTTTCTGGGAAATAAGAAGACACCCATGTTTCCTCGCTCTGGTCGCCAGGGGTTCAATGTTTGTTATTTGCCCTCTGTGAACTACAGAAAGTTTCAGTGGTTGAGAAATGGTGCGCCTGTGGCTCTCGGGTTATTTCGACAAAAACTTCGTCCCCACCTCTTACGAGTAGGAGAAACAAAGGCTGTGTAAAACCCAGAGAGCAGCTGAATTCAAGAGAAAGGAGGAGGAGGAGGTTGGGGGATGGGAAGGGGAAGGAAACAGAGAAGGAGGAAGAAGAGGGGGAAGAGAAAACCAGGAGGGGGAGGAAGGAGAGGAAGAGGAGGGGGAGGGGAGGAGAAGAAGGAAACAGGAGAGGGAGGAGGAGGGGAGGGAGGGGAGGAGAGGAAGAGAAGGAGGGGAGGGGAAGAGGAGATGGAAACAAAAGAAGGAGAGGAAAGAGAAAAAGAGGAGAGGAAGAAGAAATTGGGAAATGGAGAAGAGGAGGAAGGAGAGGAAGAGAAGGGAAAATGGGAGGAGGAGGGGGAGGGGAGGAGGTAAAGGAGAAGAAGAGGAGGAGGGGAAGGGGAGGAAGAGGAGGAGGAATGGAATAGTTGTGCAAATGAAATATTCAATGAGAATATTTCATTCATTCAGATCTAGGATGTGTTATTTGAGTGTTCCCTTTATTTATTTTTTTGAGCAGCATATTAAATATCCCTATATGGTTTTACTTCATTTATCGTTACTTTCTTTTAACCAATTGTAAAATTTGCCCCATATTTTATAATAATCAAAATCTTCTTCCCCTTTCAATTTCTTTCTGAGCAGGTCAATTTCTGTGCAATGTATAATTTTTTAAAATTATCATCCCCTCTTTCGGTGTTTCTCCATTTTTCCATTGCTGCACATAAACCATTCTCGCCACCGTCAAGATACAAATAATCAAGTATTGAATTTCCTTTTTGTAAACCTTGTTGAAAATACCTAATAAAACTTTCCCCCCCTCAATTTCTTCTTTCATACTTTCTTTAAACCAATGTAGCTACTCTATTCCAATATATTTTTGCTTCGGGGCAAGTCCACCACAGGTGGTAAAGAGTTCCATTTTCTGGTTTGCACTTCCAACACTTTGGTGATGTATTTGGAAACCTCTTTCAATATTCTTTTTTTTTATTAGACATACACAAAACAAACAAAACATATATAAGGGCTTTTATCCACCCCCGCTCTTTTTAGTTGTTTAGAGTAAAATTTTGTTATGCGTAACATTTCTAGAAACAATACAGTATATACTCTTATTTACCTACTACTTCTTTTACAAATGTTCAATTTATTTGAATAATTATTTAATATTCTTTTTAATTTAATGGGGCAATTTAATTTAATTCCTTTTTGATTGATATTGAGATATCAGGGTTGATATTCCCGGAGGCATCTGTAATATGGCAAATGATTTAGCTTTACTAGACAAGTGGTCAAAGCAATGGAAACTGCAGTTTAATGTTTCCAAATGTAAAATAATGCACTTGGACAAAAGGAATCCTCAATCTGAGTATTGTATTGGCAGTTCTGTGTTAGCAAAAACTTCAGAAGAGAAGGGTTTAGGGGTAGTGATTTCTGACAAAGTGGGTGAACAGTGTGGTCAGGCGGTAGGGAAAGTGAAATATATCAACGAAAGAATAGAAGAGAAAATATAGAAATAGGATAAATCAGTGAGGAATAGAATAAAAGTTAGAGGGACAGAAGAGAAGATATAGGAGATACAGTATAGGAGAGACAATAGGACTGGACAGGGGACGGAAGGCACATTGGTGCACTTATGCATGCCCCTTACTGACCTCTTAGGAATCAGGAGAGGTCAACAGTGGATAGTCTAGGAGTAAAATGTTGGGGGTTAGGTGATGACACCACCGAGTCCGGTGATGAGTTCCACGCGTCGCCAACTTGATTACTAAAGTTGTATTTTTTACAGTCATGTCCGAGATGCGGTATGGGTTCCAAACAGATGACAGTGTCATGAAACATGTGCAAGCACATAACCAAGCTGAGATAACACCAAGGAGCCCCTTCATTTCAACTCTATTGCAAATATTCTCCTTCATTGGGATTGCAAAGGTTTTCATCCAAGGCGGTGGGGGGGGGACCAAGCTGGTCAGGGGTCCAGCCTCCAAGGCTCTGCCAGTGACTTGCCATGTTAATATGTAAACAGGACTTTCCAGGAAGCCTGAAATGGCCCCAGGGGAGCTTAAAAAGAGATTGCGGAGGGAGGGCTATGAAACTCAAAAGTTGCCTGACCGGGAGCCCTGTTTCTGGGTTTCTGTTTCTTACCTAAAATTATTCCAGCCTGGTAGTTGGAAAAATATGATTGGACTAGAAACTTGTGTTTGAGAAAGAGCACGTAGCTGAACTTTGAACTGGAAGAGGAGAATGTGATCCATCACATTATTATTTTTATTTTATTTATTATTATTATTATTATTATTATTATTATTAATTATTAATGATGATAATAATAATTATCATCATCATCATCATCACCATCATTATTATTATTATTCAACAATACAACACAGCAAACGAGATCACTATGCTGGATTTCGTATTTTATCACCAGTCGGGCGCTTCCCAAGCACCTAGGACTGCGTGATGTAGCGGCGAATTATGTTTGCCGATCCCAGTAAAGCATCCTTTTGCAATTGACAGATGGAGATTTTGTCAATTCCGATGGTTTTCAAATGTCCACTGAGATCCTTTGGCACTGCGCCCAGCGTGCCAAGTACGGGACCCCTTTCATTGGCTTATGCCAGAGTCATTGCAGCTCGATTTTCAGATTTTATTATTATTTATTTATTATTTATATTTGTATGTTGCCCCTCTCCGCAGACTTGGGGCGGCTCACAACAGAATGCAACAATTCATGACAAATCTAAATTATAGTTTAAAATATTTTAAAAACCCCATTTACTAAGCAAACATACACACAAACATACCATGCATAAATTGTATATGCCCGGGGGAGATGTCTCAGTTCCCCCATGCCTGACGACAAAGGTGGGTTTTAAGGAGCTTACGAAAGGCAAGGAGAGTAGGGGCAGTTCTAATCTCTGGGGGGAGTTGGTTCCAGAGAGTCGGGGCCACTATAGAGAAGGCTCTTCCCCTGGGGCCCGCCAACCGACATTGTTTAGTTGACGGGACCCGGAGAAGGCCCACTCTGTGGGACCTAATCGGTCGCTGGGATTCGTGCGGCAGAAGGCGGCCTCAGAGATATTCTGGTCCAGTGCCATGAAGGGCTTTAAAGGTCATAACCAACACTTTGAATTGTGACCGGAAATTGATCGACAACCAATGCAGACTGCGGAGTGTTGGTGAAACATCAGCATACCTAGGTAAGCCAATGACTGCTCTTCGTATTTCGCAGATTTCTCTAGCTGCTTCTCAATTCTGCTGTCACCTGGGATTGTGATGTCGGTGACCCACACTTTCTTTTTCTCCACAATCAGGATGTCTGGTGTGTTATGTTCCAAAATTTGGTCAATCTGAACTTATCCCACAGTAGTTTTGCTTGCTCATTTTCAACCACTTTTTTGGGATTATTATTATTATTATTATTATTATTATTATTATTATTATTATTAAAATTGGGGATGCTATCACATCAACCTTTGAGGGGAGGGGTACATGCAGAATATTTCATTCCAGGAAGCACTAATGGCTAATGTCTTTAGGAAACCACCGCAAGAAAAGCCTCCTTTCCCCTGATTTTAATTGCGCTCGCCTCATTTCCACCCTCTCTCGGGAATGGTAGAGAAACGGTCCCGGAACATGAGGGTCCAACAGGGAAGTCAAAGCTTTAAGAGAGTTGTGCAAAGCAAAGGTTAGCAGGGGAAAAGGCTTCGCGCAGCAGAAGTCACAAGAGGAAAAATTCAGAAAGAGGAGAAGAGGGGAGGGAGGAGGAAGAGAAGAGGAGGAGAAGGAGGAAAAGACAAGAAGGAGGAAGAGAAAGAGAAAAGAGGAGGTGGAGGAGGAAGAGGGGAGAGAAAAGGAGAGGAGAAAGAAAAGGAGGGGAGGAGGAAGATGGGAGGAGGGGGAAACAACAGGAGGAGGAAGAGAAGGAAAAAAGAAGAAGGGAGGAGAAAAAAGGAAAAAAGAGAAAGGAGGATGAAGGAAGAGAAAAAGGATGGGGAAGCGAAGGAAACAGAGAGAAGGAGGAAGAGGCGGAGGAAGGGTGGAAAAAGAAAGAAAAGGAGGAAGAGGGGAGAAGAAGAAAAGGAGAGAAAAGGAGGAAGAAGAGAAGGGGTAGGAGGGGAGGAGAAAAAGGAAAAGGAGAAGAAGAGGGGGGAGAAGGAGAAGGAAACAGAGGAAAGAGGAGGAAGAGGAGATGGTGATCCAGGCCAATTGTCGCTTTCCAGTAGTGCACCAATCTCTGGGTTCATGCTTTCACCATCAAATCTAATGGAGAAAGAGAAGGAAAATTAAAGTTAAGAACATAATAGACTTAAGCTAGTGATATGTAATGCTGTAATACACACAGATAAACTTTTTCCTTTTTTAAAATATATGTTGGTCTTGTATGTATGTATATTTCTGTATTTTGTATATATGTATAACTTGTATTTTGTACACATGTATATATGTATATTTTGTGTGTTGTATATATGTATATGTTGTATATATGTATACAGTATTTTGTATCTATATATTTTGTATATGTATATTTTGTATTTTGTATATACATATATTTTGTATATATGCATATTTTGTATATGTATATTTATACAGTGGTACCTCTACTTACAAACTTAATTCATTCCCATGACCAGGTTCTTAAGTAGAAAAGTTTGTAAGAAGAAGCAATTTTCCCCATAGGAATCAATGTAAAACAAATAATGCATGCGATTGGGGAAACCACACGGAGGCTAGAGGCCCTATTTCCTCCCAGGAGATTCCTAGAGAGGCCCCACAGAGGCTTCTCTCCCCATTTTCCGGCCCTGTTTCTTCCCAGGAGATTCCTAGAGAGGCCCATGGAGGGCTTCTCTCCACCTTTTCTGGCTCTGTTTCCTCCCAGGAGGTTCCTAGAGAGGCCCCACAGAGGCTTCTCTCACCATTTTCCGGCCCGGTTTCTTCCCAGGAGATTCCTAGAGAGGCCCATGGAGGGCTTCTCCCCACCTTTTCTGGCTCTGTTTCCTCCCAGGAGATTCCTAGAGAGGCCCCAGGGAGGCTTCTCCCTGCCTTTTCAAGTTACAGTTTTGGAGGCTCAGGTTTGTAAGTGGAAAATGGTTCTTGAGAAGAGGCAAAAAACCCTTTAACATCCGGTTCTTATCTAGAAAAATTCGTAAGTAGAGGTGTTCATAGGTAGAGGTACCACTGCATACAGTATATATATTGTATTTTGTATATTGATACTCCACATCTCTTTACCTATAAATCCTCACTTATATACTGTCTGGGTGTGGTCAACTGTTTCCTAAAGATATTCACTGTCTGGACTTTTCTTCCATAGACTCACCTTCAAGAACTTTTGCCATAAAGATATTCCTATCTATAGTGATGGGATGCTGCCTCCACGGGGGATGGGAAGCAGTGGGGGTGGTATGTTTATGCACTATTTATTGAATACTTAATAGGTTTTTTTATTGTCCTTCCTTCTCTAGTACTAGATCCTTAATTACTTTTAAAATAGGAAATAATTAAATAGTATGTTTTTACTCATAAACGCTTTAATCATTTTAATTATCTAGAACTGAACTTTTATAGCAATGAAAGAAAATTGAGCTACTTGCCTAATCTATTATCATACTGAACCTTGTGGGTTCAGTTATTACCTATAAAACCCTATATGGCTCATGGCGAGACTATCTACGGGACCGCCTCTTGCCACATACCTCCAATAAGAGCACAGAGTTGTCCTCCTCCAAGTCCCATCGACTAAGCAATGCAGGTTGGTGGGACCATGAGCAGGGCCTTCTCTGTGGCTGCCCCGGCTCTATGGAACCAATTACCCCCCGATGTCCATACTGCTCCCACCCTATTGCCCTTCCGTAAGGCCATGAAGACCTGGCTTTGCTGGCAGGCCTGGGGGCCATGAATGGTACATTTTTCATGGCCAAACTGTATGAATGGTGTGTATGCATGCAATTATGACTATTTTTATAACAAATCACTTCTATTCTTTCTCTAATATATTTTACTCGAGTATAATCTCTATAACCTTCATTGTGTATTGTTGTGTATTGGACAAAATAAATAAATAAAAATAAATACTAAATAATAAATGGGTTTTTATTACAGGGTTTTAGTTTTGGATCTTATATTCGACTTCCTATTGCTCTGTATCTTTTTGCATTTGTATTATATCATTTTGTAAGCCGCCCTTAGTCCTTCAGGATTGGGCGGCATAGAAGTTGAATAAATAAATAATAAAACCTTCAAATGTTACTGTGCTCCTCAACAAATAATGCTGTCTATCATTTGCCCTTTTTGTGGCTATTGAAATAATGTGACTTAATCAACTGAAAAAGAGTTCAAGCCCCTATTTGAAAACATCTCCTGGTTGGTAAGCCACTCCCACCCAGTCACATGACCTTTAAGCCACCCCCCCCCCAGTCACATGATTGTCAAGCCACTCTCACCTGGTCACATGGCCAGCAAGCCAACCCTATCTGGTCACATGACCATCAAGCCACACCCAGTAAAAATTTTGGCAGCCATCACTGCCTGTCTGCTTCGTGACCTAATAGGGGCTCCTGGTCCCCAATGTCCCCCTCCTCCTCAAATATTACCATAATTGGGGTCTCTACAGTCTCTGGAGGTTCCTCAGGTTCGCATTCTCCCTCTCTCTCTGACTCAACTGTCAAGAACACTGGCCAAGGGTACAAAGACGGACCCGATTCATCCTCCTCAGAATCTGTGACTAACTGAGCTGGTTGTGGACCACTCACAACATCATCACGGGGCAACTTGTAGGAAAGGAAATTTGTGTTTCCAGATCACTCTTATATTTTCCTTCCCATGTGCAAACTGGGCATGAGGCACATTGCCTCAAACACAAGTGCCTAGAATCATAGAGTTGGAAGGGACCTCCAGGGTCATCGGGTCCAGCCCCTTGCTCAATGCAGGATTCACTAAACCATTCCAGAAAGATGACTGTCCAGACTCTGTTTGAAGACCTCCAGTGAAGGCGAGCCCACCACCTCCTGTGGCAAACTGTGTCACCCTTACTGTTAGAAATTTTTTTCCCTGATATCTCATCTAGATCTACTCTCTTGCAGTTTCTCTTGTGATCCCCTTATATAGAGCGCTGGTGAGACCCCATTTGGAGTACTGTGTTCAGTTCTGGAGACCTCGCCTACAAAAAGATATTGACAAAATTGAACGGGTCCAAAGACGGGCTACAAGAATGGTGGAAGGTCTTAAGCATAAAACGTATCAGGAAAGACTTCATGAACTCCATCTGTATAGTCTGGAGGACAGAAGGAAAAGGGGGGACATGATCGAAACATTTAAATAGGTTAAAGGGTTAAATAAGGTTCAGGAGGGAAGTGTTTTTAATAGGAAAGTGAACACAAGAACAAGGGGACACAATCTGAAGTTAGTTGGGGGAAAGATCAAAAGCAACGTGAGAAAATATTATTTTACTGAAAGAGTAGTAGATCCTTGGAACAAACTTCCAGCAGACGTGGTTGGTAATTCCACAGTAACTGAATTTAAAAATGCCTGGGATAAACATATATCCATTGTAAGATAAAATACAGGAAATAGTATAAGGGCAGACTAGATGGACCATGAGGTCTTTTTCTGCCGTCAGTCTTCTATGTTTCTATGTTTCATTCCATTGTTTCTAGTCCTTCCATGTGCTAATGAGAACAATGCTGATCCCTCTGCTCTGTGACAGCCCTTCAGATATTTGTAGACAGTTATCAAGTCTCCTCTCAGTCTTCTCCTTTGCAGACTAAACCTCCCTAGATCCTTTAACTGTTCCTCATAGGACGTGGTTTCCAGACCACTCACCATCCTTGTATCTCTCCTTTGAACTTGCTCTAGTTAATCAATGTCCTCTTTAAATTGGGCGCCACAGAACTGAACACAGGATTCTAAGTGTGGCTATACCAAAGTACTGTAGAGAGGAATAATGACTTCACGTGAGCGAGTTACTCAAGACCCACCTATATCGCCAGGCATGGGGGAATTAAGACATCTCCCCCAGGCTTTCTTATATTTTATGTTTGGTATGTGTTGTGATTCCGTCTGAGGCCCCTCAGGGAACGGCTGATCCTCTGCCGGCTTCCTGCTCAGAGGGGGAGGATGAGGAACAGGAGGTTCAGGCAGACGGGGAGGAGGAATCTCAGGCTGAGGGAGAGGGAGGACAGCCAGAGTCCCCCGAGAGGGAGCTCTCCCCAGCAAGCAGCCTGGATTCCTTAGATGAAAATGCACAAGCAATCATCGATCTCCGGCAGAGAAGAGCAACACAACGAAGGGGACAACTAGCCAGGTACTTTCAGCACTAAAGAGGCAACAGCTGGGTTTGGGTGTGGTGCTCTCTGGAAAGGCTGAAAAGGCAGACCCACCCTTCCTGGCTTGTGGAGTATTATCTTTGGGAGTCCTGGGACCTGGCTGTGATCTTTGGCGTCTTGGAATTCTGGTTTGTGACTTTGAATACTGAAACCTTGGGGGGAAAAGGTGTGGGTCTTATTCTCTACAGTGGTGGGTGTGCCAGCAAGAAGTCTGCTGTATTGTCTGGCCACCAGGACTCTGCTGTGAAGTCTCATATCCTGCCTGTTGGGAAGAACAGGTTTTTCTCTGTGTTTATTTTTCAAACTATAAAGTGCTTTTGCTTTTACCAGCGTGTCTGGCTGCTTTTTCCAGTTGGTGTTGAAGTCTGGGGGCACCCAGACAGAACAGTATGTATGTGTTGTATGGTTTTTAAATTGTTGGGGGGTTTTAATGTAATTTTATTATTAGATTTGTTCCATTGTTATACTGTTTTTATTGTTGTTGTGAGCTGCCCCGAGTCTTCGGAGAGGGGCGGCATACAAATCTAATAAATTGAATTGAATTGAGATTCTATGCTCCTTTTGATGCATCCCAGGATTGTGTTTGCCTTTTTTGCAGCTGTACATTTGTGAACAAACCAAACCACAGAAAAACGATTTAAAAATGATCTTTCTCTCGCTTTCCCAAAGTTTAATTTTATACCAAAATGAAAGAAAATCACTTAGGCTACAACCCATGTGTGGCTCAAGCAATCTTTATTTTGTGTTTATTATTTTTTAAACCATTTTAAAAGTTTCTTTTTTTTTAATACAGGTAACTTAAATGAGGTGATAAAACAAGTCTATGCATTTTCCCCTTGCGCCTCCCCCCCAAAAAACATTCTTTCAACTCACACATACAGGAGGATCTTTAATTTTTTTTTTTAAATAATGCTTCTGGGATTCATTTTTTTTTTGCTGTTACCTAAACGTTAGCATGGGGTGAAAACAGCTGATCCCCCCCACAAGTGGGGAAAAAATTGGGTGAATTAGGGAAGGGCAAGAAGTAAGGATATATACACTCACACACACCATACAAAAAGTAGTACATTTAAATACACACTTAAAAAAAACATTTTAAAAACCTTTAAAAAAAAAAATCCCACTACAGCATCACATACAAAGGAAATTTCACATCTAGGGGAAAGAAAAGAGGAAGTGTAATGACACAATTTAACCAGAGGGGGAGTGGTTGCCCACTTCCCTTGGTTGGCAAGAATGTTCCAGAAACGGATGCAAATTTTTGGTGGCCTTTGAGGGTGGGGAAGGCGAAGAACTGTGCAACTGTCTTTAAAAATACAAGTTAAACATGAGATGAAAGGGTTACCCTGGATCTTTGCTAAACACAAGGTTGGGGGGACCAACAGAGAGAAATATACACGGAGTCATTTAAAAGCAAAACCCTGACATCGTGCAGGCACCCCAAAAAATTGTTATTTGTATGAGCTCTCCCCAAGACGTCTGCAACCCATCCAAACGTGTTGGATCTATCCAGATGTGTTGCTGCGCCTCGTTGGAACAGCTGGCTAACACATCTGAAGAATGGCAAGTGTGACTTCCCATTCTCTAACTTTGTTTTCCTTTTAAGAAGTTGTTGGAATTGTCATTAACCTACAAAGGAGGGGGGGAAAGCCATGTCTTCAACCTGACTTCTAACTATGAAATGCTGCAAAATTATAGCCGGAAGTCCAATGCAAAAGTTTGCCCCCTTCTATTCTTGGGTATCCTATTTCCCATGAAGTTGAATGGAGAACTGAAAACCAAGTTTAGTTAAACTTTTTACAAACTTCTTTGATAGCCAGAAGAGTTGATTAACTTTTCTCTAATCACAAATCTCCCGAGTTGAAGATGGAGAGAGGGGGGAAAAAATGAAAAGTATCAGGACACAGAACGGCACGTAGCTTTGAACAGGCAAGAATATTCCCACAGAGTTACAAAAAGTGTTTTGCGCATTGGCCCCTCCAAAAGGGGAAAACTCAAGAATATCCTAGTTGCAACCTTCTAAGAGGACCCCACCTCTTGGTCTCAGCTGCGCTTTAAGGCACCAACAGCTGGGGAGGAAAAAAAATCATTTCAAGAGCAGGTGCGAATTTGGCACAAACTAAAGAGAAAAGACGAGAGAGGGAAGATAGTGGAGCAATTGATAGGAAAACCTCTTTCTAAATTAAAAAAAGGCATTTGACTGGGAGATTTGGATTGCTTTTTTTTTTTTTAAAGGGGAAGGAGAATTAACACTGGGTACTTAGTAGTGTCGCAATCTATAAATTTAATAAATAAATAAAATCTCCTTAGAGGCCAGAGGTCTCTTCAAACTTGGCAACTTCAAGACTTGTGGATTTCAATTCCCATGGATTTTAACTCTAGTCAGCATAGCTGGCTTGAGAATTCTGGAAGTTGGAAGTCCTCGAGTCTTAAAGTGGCCAAGTTTGGGGACCCCGTTCCCCTTTGTCCTACGCCGTGGATGAAGCTAACCATGGATGGAGACGTGTCTTTTTCTCTTGTGCCCAAACATTTATTCGATTACCTGAACTATGGAAAAAGTTTGCATAAAAGGATGGGAATGGTGAATAATCAAGAAAAAAATGATACATTTTTTCTTCCAAGTTGAGGTTTTGCTGTGATTTAATGTCTGCAAAATTCACTTGAACTGTCATGAAAACTCAAAATGGCTCAGACATTTAAAAGGAAGAGGTGATGAAGAGCCTGCACAAGCTTCATCCATGGTCATTTGTGAAAAAGGCAATCCAACCTCTTTGCAAGTCAGGAATTGCTTATTTATTTGCTCTAAGAGACATCTCACAAAGCTATCGCCTCCTCCACTTCTCATAAATCTGAGTTTACTGTAAGTTGGGGAACTTAAGAAAGAAATTCGCGGGAAATGTAGACATCGAAAATACGATTTGTCAAAGATCCAGCAGCTATGAGTCACCGTTATAACCTCTGGCCTCATTTTCAGGGAGAGCTGTGATATTTTTATAAACATATGTTTATATTCAAGTCACCACCCAGAGTTGCTCAGCCAGGGACCTTCCTTGTTAGGTTTTCATAGAGAGGGACTTGATAGATTAAATCCCGTTATTTCCAAAGTTAGATCTATGGACGATCCCAAGTTACTCTCCACACAGTCATTTCTTTGAAACTCAATCACACACAAACACACACACACATCCACAAACATACTTGTGGTTGCTAGGTCTCCAAAAAGAATGAGAACTAATTTCTACCGCCTACGAAAAATTACTGGCTCAGATCATCAATCAGCAACTAAAAAAACCCCAAACGCACGCACCACCCCTAGTATTTAAGTTTCCAGGGATTACTTTTGTTCCTTTAATGAAAAATTTAAAATTAAAAAAAAAATTAATGGATGAGAATCACGTCTTGGTCTCTATAACCAGATCTCTATAATGGATGGGAACAAGGTCTTGGTCTCTATAACCAGAAGGTGTAGTTTGGGTTTGTGTGTGTATGTGCCTTGCCAAAATGGACAGAAAGCCTGAGTTTTTTTTCCATGGAGGACATGGGAAGCAGGATCAAGGACGCAGGGCATTTTTAAGGGGCTAAAAGAGGCACTGAAACACCACTCAGCAGCTACCCAACACAGGTGAGCTAAACACAAAAGAGGACCAGGTGAGAATTCTGCCACAGAGAGAACCAAGGGGTCAAATATTAGGGTTGCATTTTGGGTGCAGTTAGGCAAAAAACAGAAATGGCACAAATATTTTAAAAACAAAATGCCTTTCTAGCTGTCCGATGGTGCTCCAGAATGGTAGGTTGTAAATCTTACACTCTCCCTCCGCTGCCTATCTTGTAACATACTTGGTTGGTTCTTTTAAAAAAACAAAAACAAACCCCAGGCAAGATCGAATCCCCTTACGTTTAATGCACGGAATTTATTTTTTTTTTGAAAAAACCAACCCTGCAGAATCTTGCATTCACGTTGTACAATGTGAAAGAGAGGAAGCCCTCAAAATGGAGGGCGTACAGTATTCTTTTTAACTCTGTGGCCCCCACTCCATATCCCCTTCTCACTCCTACAATTGTTTGAGAACCAGTCCCAGCCCCAAATTTAAAGGGGTTTGGTCTCCTAGCCCCCCCCCCTTTCCGGGCACGAGTCACCCCTCTTTAAAATGCCCGTGGCGAAAAGCATCCTTGTAAGTGAGAATAGGGGAGAAAAGTGGGGTCCTTTAAGGGGAGATTGGACAGGTGAAGAATAATTTCAGAAATGCTACATATCCAGGAAGAGAAAGAAACACACACAAAAGACGTGTGCGCGCACACACACATACAAACGTACACCCTAATTTCTTTTTTTCGACCCACCCACCCTCCAATCGGGGCCCTCCTCCCTCAAGTCTGAAGAATGCGCAGCGCTTTCCGTTACACAAAAGTCACCCAAATAAAAAATAATTATTTTTGTTTTTTAAAAAAAGGAGGAAGCATTCCGCGACAACCCTGCCTCCAGTTTCAAACACACACACCCCTTTTGCCAAAATGCTTGGGTGGGGCAGGAAGCAAACTTTTCGGCCCACGTAAACCGTTGGGTGGGTCCGCCCCACCTTCCTCTCTGGCCCTCCGATCCCCCCGCCCCCCCCCCCATGATAAAAGTAAAATTAGGACGTCAAGAGGGTTAAAAGTCTTTGTCTCTCTCTCTCTTGTGCGCTCTCCGTTCAAATCCACGATCGGTCCGGCTTTTCTCTCTCTCTACGTTTTTTTAATTTTTCTAAGGCAGCCATTGAAGATTCTTCGCTCCGAAATAAAAAAAAAAGGTATAAGCCCTCCCAAAGAAGTGGATTTGCCATCTTTGCTCTCCGAATTGTCTCTCGCTCGCCCGCTTTCAGCCCCCCACCCCTCCCCAAGCTGTTTCAGTTCTTAAAATAAAAGCAGAACAGGGTTTTTGTTTTTTGTGAAAATAGAAAATACTGTTCCAAGGCTGATCCATTTCGGCGCATCAGAAGACGAGGTTCGCTCGACGCAATAATCCACAGCAATCCAGTCTTGTGTTAGAATCAAGCACCCAAAAACTTTGCTCTCACGGACCAAAAAAAAAAAATTGTTATTATTATTATTATTATTACTAAATGGTCTCTCGATTCTTTTCTTTTTTTCGCCCCCGACACTCCCTTGCCCCACCCGGCACCCACCCCGAAAGATGCCACTTCCCCCTAAACCCAAGGTTTGTGATGTTTTATGCTACGACAAATTCGGATTTCAGGTCCGCTTTGACTTCGGGTTTCCAAACCGAATCTTCGAAGTCCAGATCGAGGCTGCCTTCGCTGGAAACGCTGCTGTTGCTGCTGGTGCGGCTGGATTTCCGGTTGGGCATCCAGTGGTAAGGGGCCCGGGCGTCCCGCCTCGCCTTCCGGCGTAGCCTCTTCTGCTGCATCAAAAGCTGGAGGCGCTCCACTTTGCAACGGGTGGCGCGGTTCTCCGTCTGCCGCAAGCGGTCGCCTGGAAGCGGAGAGACACAGAGAAGCGAAGGTTATTAGAGCAGTGATTTTCAACCTTTTTTGAGTCGCGGCACATTTTTTACATTTACAAAACCATGGGGCACATTGAGTGGGGGGAGGGTGGGGGGGCTAAAAAAAGTTTGGACAAAAAAATTCTCTCTCTCTCTCTCTCTTCCTCCCTTTCGCTCTATTTCTCTCTCCCTCCCTCTTTCTCTCCCTTCCTCTTTTTTGCTCTCTCTCTCCATCCCTCCCTCTTTCTCTCTTCCTTCTTTCCTCTTTTTTGCTCTTTCTCTCTCCCTCCCTACCTCCCTCTATGTCTTTCTCTCTCCCACCTTCCTTCCCTCTCTTTCTCCCTCTCTCTCTCTTTCTTTCCCTCTTTCTCTCTCTCTCTTGCTTTCTTTCTCTCTTGTTCTCTTGCTTTCTCTCTCTCTTTCTTTCTCTCTCTCTTTCTTTCTCTCTCTTTCTCTCTCTCTTGTTTTCTTTCTCTCTCTCTTGCTTGCTTGCTCTCCCTCTTGCTCTTTCTTTCTCTCCCTCTCTCTTTCTCTCTCTCTTGTTTTCTTTCTTTCTCTCTTGCTTGCCTGCTTTCTCTCCCTCTTGCTCTTTCTCTCTCTCTCTTTCTTTCTCTCTCTCTCTTGTTTTCTTTCTCTCTCTGAGCTTCGCGGCACACCTGACCATGTCTCACGGCACACTAGTGTGCTGCGGCACACTGGTTGAAAAACACTATATTAGAGGAACGGTGGAGATGGAATCGGATCGCTCAGTCAAGCTGTGAAAAAGTGGGGTTTTATATAGGGATCCACTATTATTTTTACCTTGTACTCATAGGGCTGACACAACCCCCCCATCCAAACACACACAAAATTACTGTATTTTCCAGAGTATAAAACGCACTTTTTTCCTCCCCAAAAGAGGCTGAAAATTCGGGTGCGTCTTATACTCCGAATGTAGCTTTCACGAAGCCTTTCCCCCCCCAGCCCTAATGACGTGCAAACACCCAGCTTGCAGGATTTTTTTCATTGCTATTCCAAAGAAGTGTTTTTCCAGCCCTAAGTTATTACTGGCTTGTTTTCATTGCTACTCCTTCCAAAGAAGTTTTTCCGAAGCTTCCCACCCCTCCCAGCCTTAACAAGATGCTAACAATCTTTTAGGCTTGTAGGGTTTTTTTTCATGGCTACTCCGAAGGAGTTTTTTTTCCAGCCCTAAATTCTTGGCAGGCTTGTTTTCATTCCTACTCCTCCTGAAAAAGATTTTTTCAGCCCCAACCAGGGGATAAAATAATGTGCTGAAGCTGAACAGCCTAAGGATGCTAGCCAGATATCTGGTAGGTACCTTTCCCCCCAATTTTATTTATTTATTTATTAGATTTGTATGCCGCCCCTCTCCGTAGACTCCCGAAAATGAAGGTGCATCTTATATTCTGAAAAATATGGTAATCCTCGACTTACAACCATTCATTTAGTGGCCAGTTAAAAATTACAACACTTTGATTGACACTTTGATCCTTATACCTATGGCCATTATCCTTGGACAGAGGCGGCATAAAAGTCCAATTAATAAATTAATAAAAGTCCAATTAATAAATTCTGCGGCACGAATCCCAGTGACCAGTTAGGTCCCACAGAGTTGGCCTTCTCCGGGTCCCGTCAACTAAACAATGCCGCTTGGCGGAACCCAGGGGAAGAGCCTTCTCTGTGGCGGCCCCGCCCCCCTCTGGAACCAACTCCTCCCAGAGATTAGAATTGCCCCCACCCTCCTTGCCTTTCGTAAGCTACTTAAAACCTACCTCTGCCGCCAGGCATGGGGGAATTAAGATTCCCTTTTACCCCTAGGCCTTTACAATTTTATGCATGGTATGTTTGTATGTATGTTTGGTTTTTTATATTAAGGGTTTTTTAATCGTTTTTAGTATTGGATTATTATTGTACGCTGTTTTTATGATTGCTGTTAGCCGCCCCGAGTCTTCGGAGAGGGGCGGCATATAAATAAATAAATAAATAAATAAATAAATAAATAAATAAATAAATAAATAAATAAATTAAATAAATTAAATAAATAAATAATTAAATAAATAAATAACAGAGCCACAGAATTTGGATTTTGGGCAGCCAGGCTGTATTTATTGAGAGTTGAAGCGTTGGGGAGGCGAGGGATGTCAAATCATTGCTATTTGCGACCTTCCCAAACAGCTTCTGACAAACGTTAATGAGGGAACGACCGTATGATTCATTTAACAGCTGTGGCAAAAGAGGTTGTTGAAAAAAAAATCGGATGTGGTTCACTGAAAACTTGCTTTGCTTAGCAATGCAAATTCTGGTTCCAACTGTGGTCGTAAGTCGAGGACCACCTATACATGTCATCAAGGCATTGTCAGCTCCTAGCTAGACCCGATCCAGGGCAAGTTGTCCCCAGTGTCGCCTTTCTGGTGCCTTAATGGTGCATTCACCCATCCCGGATCAAGTTCATTCACCAAGTGGTTCACATCAGGAAGTAAAATAATGCAACACAAGAGTCTTTATTTTAGTCATCCCCTCTTGTTGCCCAAGGAATAGAAACCACACAAAGTAAACTTTAAAAAAAAGTTTTTCTTCCTGTACTCCAGGTGTGCCTCCCTTGGAGGGGAGAAGACGCGAAATCTATCTATCTATCTATCTATCTATCTATCTATCTATCTATCTATCTATCTATCTATCTATCTATCTATCTACTTACCTACCTACTTACCTACTTACCTACCTACCTACCTATCATCTGTCTGTCTCTCTATTAGATTTCTATGCTGTCTATGATGGAAGGTCTTAAGCATAAAACGTATCAGGAAAGACTTCATGAACTCAATCTGTATAGTCTGGAAGACAGAAGGCAAAGGGGGGGACATGATCGAATTAAATACGTTAAAAGGGTTCAATAAGGTCCAGGAGGGAAGTGTTTTTAATAGGAAAGTGAACACAAGAACACGGGGGAACAATCTGAGGTGAGTTGGGGGAAAGATCAGAAGCAACGTGAGAAAATATTATTTTACTGAAAGAGTAGTAGATCCTTGGAACAAACTTCCAGCAGACGTGGTTGGTAAATCCACAGTAACTGAATTTAAACATGCCTGGGATAAACATATATCCATCATAAGATAAAAATACAGGAAATAGTATAAGGGCAGACTAGATGGATCATGAGGTCTTTTTCTGCCGTCAGACTTCTATGTTTCTATGTTTCTAAGAAAACAGCCAAGGACCCCTGACATTCACACCTTGAGCTACAAATATCCTCTTTGATTGAAAGGCTCACTTTTCCTAACTGTTGTGGCACTTAGATACAACTCAAAGACAGGCAGATGAATGAGGCAATTTGGAAAGGTTGCAAAATTCTGAAGACCGCACCTTTTGTAAAAGGGCCTGGGAGGCAGGGTGAAGAGAGGCTATGGTCTGAGAGATGGTCAGAAAGAAGAGAGAGGGCTTAGCCTGCGGGTGTCAAACTCAATTTCATTGAGGTCCACATCAAATTTGATCTGCTTAAGCACCATGTAATTCGCTTAACAAGATTTACTTAACCACCTTGGCAAAACAATACAGTGGTACCTCTACTTATGAACTTAATTCGTTCCATGACCAGGTTTTTAAGTAGAAAAGTTTGTAAGAAGAAGCAATTTTTCCCATCGGAATAAATGTAAAAGCAAATAATGCGTGCGACTGGGGAAACCACAGGGAGGGTGGAGGCCCTGTTTCTTCCTAGGAGATTCCTAGAAGCCCCACAGATGCTTCTCCCCACCTTTTCTGGCCCTGTTTCCTCCCAGAAGATTCCTAAAGAGGCCCCACGGAGGCTTCTCCCTGCCTTTTCCAGTTACAGTTTCAGAAGCTTGGGTTTTTAAGTGGAAAATGGTTCTTGAGAAGAGGCAAAATAATCTTGAACAACCGGTTCTTATCTAGAAAGGTTTGTAAGTAGAGGCGTTCTTAGGTAGAGGTACCATTGTACAAAAAAATAAGGCATAAGATTGGGAGTGGTTCGCTTAACTGCCTTGCGTAGTGATGTTAATTCTGGCTCCAATTGTGGTTATAAGTTGAGGACTACTTGCATCAGCTGCTGGAGGAGTGTTACAAAAGTGACTTGTTTTGCTTTCGGCTCCCCAGTTTCACAGGCTGACCACTTCCCTTCCTGGATATATTGGATAACCAAGTTAAAATCAGGCCACTTTCTTCCCCAAGGCCCTGGTCTGTCATGTGAGACTCCCCTCCCATGCACTTAGAGGTCTACTAGGCCTCCCAACCACGGGTGGGGCTTCATCTATTCAGGGGTCCCCAGCCTTGGCCACTTTTAAGACTTGTGGATCAGCTTCCAGAATTCAGCAGAATTCATAATTCGGATTTGCTGGCTGAGGAATTCTGGGACTTGAAGTCCACAAGTCTTAAAAGTTGCCAAGGCTGGGGACCCCTGATGGAGGTCACCGTCTCCATGGCAGCAGAGTCAGGATGATGAAGCAGCTCGTAAACAATGGTGCTGGGCATTCATTCTGACCCTTTCCCAAGTTTAGTTGGCTTCCCCATTAAAAAAAAAACCCATAGTTTTTTTTTTGAAAGAAACTACTACTACTACTTCTTCTTCTTCTTCTTCTTCTTCTTCTTCTTCTTCTTCTTCTTCTTCTTCTTCTTCTTCTTCTCCTCCTCCTCCTCCTCCTCCTCCTCCTCTTTTTTTCTTCTTCTACTTCTTTCTGTCTCTTTGTCTCTATCTCTTCTTCTTCTCCTCCTCCTCTTCCTCCTCCTCCTCTTCTCTTCTCTTTAGTAGACCATGTGTAGGTGAACAATTGAACATTTACGAAAATGAAGACAGAAAAAAATGGACCGCACTCAAACAATTCTTGCCCGTGGCCTTCTCTTTCCCCTGCGTCAATGATCCCAGGGGCACCAGTGCGAGAGAATATATACCATATGTTTCGGAGTATAAGACGCATCCTTTTGCCCCCTAAAGGAGACTGAAAATTTGGGTGAGTCTCATACTCCAAATGTAGCTTTTCCGAAGCTTTTCCCCCCAGCCCTAATGACGTACTAACTCCTGGCTTGCAGGATTTTTTCATTGCTACTCCAAAGAAGTGTTTTTCCAGGCCCAAGTCTTTACAAGCTTGTTTTCATTGCTACTCCTTCTGAAGAAGGTTTCCCCCCCCAGCTCTAAACAGGGGATAAAATAATGTGCTGAATCCGACCAGACTAAAGATGGTAGCCAGATGAATACCTGGAAGGCCAATTTTCCCCACTATTTTCCTCCCCCAAACTAATGTGTGTCTTATACTCCGAAATAATTTTTGAAAGGGGGAGTTAAGACAGAACGAAGGGTTTGCTAAAAAGTTGAAATAACAGGGCATCAGGCCTTATTCTGCCATTACAAGTAGCCTTCGACAACAATTTGAATTTAAACCTCGGTTTTGCTTAAAACGGGTAGGGAATGTTGCCTGTTCTATGACATGTGGACTTCAACTCCCAGAATTCCTGAGCTAGTATGATTGGCTCAGGAATTCTGGGAACTGAAGTCCACAAGTCACAGAAGTGCCAATGTTCCCTACCCCTGGCTTAAAGGCTAAAACCTGAAGCCTCAGAGAACCTTTCTTTTTTATTCTGCCATTATTTAAACCTTGTTTTCCCTCCCCAGACCGAGCATGGGAAAATAATGGAAAAAAATAGGCATTTGTGGATGGGCCCTGGCATCAGGAAAAAGGAGGAAACACACCTGTGAGAGGAAAGCCACGCTAGGTCAGTTTTCGAAGGCCCGAAAGCAGCCAAGCGTGTTAAGAATTAACTAGCTGATTTCGTGCCCTAAAGTGTAGAAGGGCATTTTTAATCTGTACTGGTGACAGGCAAGACAGAAGCTGGAGGCGGCATTTATTTCGGAGGAATTCACCCGAAGAGACCACAAGTGTGCAAACACCCCTGAAGAGAAAAAACCTGACTTGGTGGACAGGCTGAGGAAAGCAGTGGGGACGAGGGGGTGGAAGAGGGGATTCATTCTCTCCATCAACGTTTTAATTCATGAAACGATGGCTCTGTCATGACTTGTGGACTTCAACTCCCAGAATCCCTGAGCTTAGCATAGCTGCCTCAGGAATTCTGGGAGTTGAAGTCCACAAGTCATGACAGAGCCATCGTTTCATGAATTAAAACGTCGATTGAAGTCATCAAGGGGCATTGTTCTCTCCTCAGCTTTAACTGGCCGGCTTTTTATTCCTGCTGCCAAGACACTCTAGGAATAGATCTCTACTTTCCTTTGGCGTCTACCACCAGCCTGCAAGGTAGACCAGGATGAGACTCTGCCAGACTCAAGTCCCCCCACCCCAGTCAGATTTATGGTGGATGGGAAGATTTGAACTGGGATCTCCTCATTCTTAATCTAGGCCTGTCGTGCAGTGTTCCCAAACTGGGCTTCTGTGACAGGAGTGGACTTCAACTCCCAGAATTCTCAGCCATGGCCCATCTGACTAGGCAAAGTTGGCTCTTCTATGACTTGTGGACTTCAACTCCCAGAATTCTTGAGCCAATCATGCTAGCTCAGGAATTCTGGGAGTTGAAGTCCACAAGTCATAGAAGAGCCAACTTTGCCTAACCCTGGACTGGGGGATTCTGGGAGTTGAAGTCCAAGCATCTGAGAATTAATCAGGTTGGGAAATACTGCGGCATCTCCAGGAATTGGGAAACGGAGACGATGCTAACCAGTCCTTTTTCTTTGCAAAATTAGCACAGCAATGGAGGAACAGCAGCAACAGCGACATTCGAATGTCCAGACTACAAGTGTCCTGAACTACAATTCCCACCATGCTTTTGAACATTGAAGTAGGCCCCTATGCACATGTTAGTGGACAACTCTCAAATTGAATCCATCAGTTGAATCCATCATTGTATTCAATTCAAAATCTTTTATTATAGTCAAAGATCAGGGTAAAGTTGAGCCAATGGTTAGAAACCATCCCAAAAAGAAGGGGGGGGGGAGTAGCATAATCTGAGAAATAATTCACTAGAACAATTAATCAATGGAACAACTTGAATCCGGAATTTGTGAGTGCTCCAACACCGGAGGTGTTAAAGAAGAGATTGGACAGCCATTTGTCTGAAATTTGTCATACTAGAGTTTCCTGCCTGAGCAAGGGGTTGGACTAGAGGACCTCCAAGGACCCTTCCAACTCTGTTGTTATTCTCAGAGAAGCAGATTGTAGAGCCCTTCCAAGTAAGTAGAAAAATCATTCCAAGCCTTCCTCTCCCAGATCTCATAGAAACATAGAAGACTGATGGCAGAAAAAGACCTCATGGTCCATCTAGTCTGCCCTTAAACTATTTCCTGTATTTTATCTTAGGTTGGATATATGTTTATCCCAGGCATGTTTCAATTCAGTGACTATGGATTTACCAACCACGTCTGCTGGAAGTTTGTTCCAAAAATCTATAACTCTTTCAGTCAAATATTTTCTCATGTTACTTCTGATCTTTCCCCCAATGTCTGCTTAAAAATGGGGTTTTCTTAACTACTTTAAATTTTAAATTATTAGATTTGTTATGAATTGTTTTATTATGTTGTGAGCCGCCCCGAGTCTACTGAAAGGGGCGGCATACAAATCTAATAAATAAGTAAGTAAGTAAGTAAGTAAGTAAGTAAGTAAGTAAGTAAGTAAGTAAGTAAGTAAGTAAGTAAGTAAGTAATAACCTCAGATTGTGCCCCCTGTTTCTTGTGTTCACTTTCCTATTAAAAACACTTCCCTCCTGAACCTTATTTAACCCTTTAACATATTTAAATGTTTCGATCATGTCCCCCCTTTCCCTTCTGTCCTCCAGACTATACAGACTGAGTTCATTAAGTCTTTCCTGATACGTTTTATGCTTAAGACCTTCCACCATTCTTGTAGCCCGTCTTTGGACCCGTTGGAATATTATCAATATATTTTTAGATTTAATTGGATTTGTATGCCACCCCTCTCCGAGGACTTTTGTAGGTGAGGTCTCCAGAACTGGACACAGTATTCCAAATGGGGTCTTACTAGCGCTCTATACAGCGGGATCACAACCTCCCTCTTCCTGCTTGTCATAAGGATTCAGGGGGGGCTTAATTTGAGGACCCCCAACCCAGGTTATGAGGTCACTGATTCCTTTCTTACCCCAGTTAATATCTAATTGGGCAATGTTAACTTTCCCCTTTTCAAAGGCAACCCAAGCTGATAAGTGACCAGTGAATCCTTCCTTTTTTAGCCACCAAAATGATTTCAGAACGGCTGAAGGATGCCGCACTCTGCCTATGCTCAGAGAGGGCATCTTCTGACCCCTTTTCTTTCCTCTGCAGGATAGAAGCAGTGGAGAGCAGATACCAAAACAACAACAAGAAGAAAGGGGCCTTTGTGTCCTAAATTTGTGCTTATGAAAAATGTGATTCGCCCCAAGGACTGACCCTTCCCGCCCCCTTACACTGCCCAATATTATGAAGGGAGTGGGTATATAGAGCAATCGCCCACCCCCACAACTGGTTTGTGCATCCCTCCCACATGGCAGTAGACAACTGCCCAAACAGTGTGCGTGTGTGTGTGTGTGTGTGTGTGTGTGTGTGAGAGAGAGAGAGAGAGAGAGAGAGAGAGACAAAGTTTGTGATCTCAAAACCCTCCTTGCTCTAGTTTTCTCCCTTGCTTCCTTCCGTTCCCTCCCCATTCATTCCGGGGCCCTTTGTTTGGGGAAGAGAAAAATACCCTGTGTGTAAGTGTGTTGCTGCTGGAGGGAGTAGGGGGGAGGACATATAGGAACTAGACCACGAAGCAGCAATTTGAGATGCCAGGCGTGTCCGTTTGGACACACCTGGCATCTCGAATTGCTGCTTCATGGTCTAGTTCCTATATGTCCCCCCCCTACTCCCTCCCGCAGCAAAGGAAACAGGCAACACGAGCCCACTTCCTTTGCAGTACCCATTTAACAAAAAAACCTGGCTCCCACCCCGCCTCTCACTCGCAACCGTTGGAGTTTGGGGGTTTCACGCAGGTGGTGGCAACTGCTGGTC
The DNA here is from genome assembly GCF_031021105.1 of Erythrolamprus reginae. Classification (NCBI taxonomy): domain Eukaryota; kingdom Metazoa; phylum Chordata; class Lepidosauria; order Squamata; family Dipsadidae; genus Erythrolamprus; species Erythrolamprus reginae. The sequence goes on from NC_091950.1 coordinate 15,547,388, forward strand.
TTCTGTCATCAGCTGGACATCTTCCTCTGTTGAGTTTTGCTTTTTTTAACATAGAAACACGGAAGGAAAAGGGGGGACATGATCAAAACATTTAAATATGTCAAAGGGTTAAATAAGGTCCAGGAGGGAAGTGTTTTTAATAGGAAAGTGAACACAAGAACAAGGGGGCACAATCTGAAGTTAGTTGGGGGAAAGATCAAAAGCAACGTGAGACAATATTATTTGACCGAAAGAGTAGTAGATGCTTGGAACAAACTTCCAGCAGACGTGGTTGGTAAATCCACAGTAACTGAATTGAAACATGCCTGGGATAAACATATATCCATCCTAAGATAAAACACAGGAAATAGTATAAGGGCAGACTAGATGGAGCATGAGGTCTTTTTCTGCCGTCAGTCTTCTATGTTTCTTCTAAGATTGATGGCAGAAAAAGACCTCCTAGTCTGCCCTTATACTATTCCCTGTATTTTACCTTAGGATGGATCTATGTTTACCCCAGGCAGGTTTCAATCCAGTCACTGTGGATTTACCAACCACGTCTGCTGGGAAGTTTGTTCCAAGCATCTACTACTCTTTCGGTCAAATAATATTTTCTCACGTTGCTTCTGATCTTTCCCCCAACTAACCTCAGATTGTGCCCCGTTTCTTGCGTTCTCTTTCCTATTTAAAAACACTGCCCTGCTGAACCTTATTTAACCCTTTAATGTATTTAAATGTTTCGATCATGTCTCCTCTTTCTTGCTAGATGTTTCATTGTACGCTGTGAGCCGCCCCGAGTCTACGGAGAGGGGCGACATTCAAATCAAATCAAATCAAATCAAATCAAATCAAATCAAATCAAATAAAAAAATAAATAGGAAAAAAATAGCTAAAGAAACATAGAAACATAGGAGACTGATGGCAGAAAAAGTCCTCCTGGTCCATCTAGTCTGCCCTTATACTATTCCCTGTATTTTAGCTTAGGATGGATCTATGTCTATCCCGGGCATGTTTAAATTCAGTGACAAGGAGTGAGCCTGGATGGTTGCCAAACTTCCCAGGCATTGTGTGTGTGTGTGTGTGTGTGTGTGACATCCTAGCTCAGCCAATGTGCGTGCCAAGGAATGGGGTAGCTTTGGTGCGTGAGAAGGGGGAAGCTGGGGAGAAGGCTGTGAATTCCCAGAAAACGGGAAGGAGGGAGGAAGTGGAGGCTGCCGGTTCCGTAGAGCAGCCTTGAAAAGGCGGGACAGCCATTCGTAGGTTGCCATGACCCTGCCGCGGGATCAGCAGAGCTGAGAAAGAGACGACACTAGGCCTGGTTCTGACGCAAGCAGGCAAGAGGCTCCCGGCCGGCCTTCGCCGGCTCCAGCTGGTTGCTCAAGCGAAGGAGGCGGTTGGGAGGGGATGGATCTCAAGATCTCGCCCTTGACTTGAGGAAGAGCGCGAGCCATCCCAGATAGCTGTAGAAACCAGCCCTGAGTGTCGCAACATCCAGCACATGGCTGGATTCATGTGGGCAAAGGGAGGCGTCCTGCGGGTTTCTCACCCCTTTCTCACTATGGGGACAGGGTAGGAAGGGGGATATTCGCTTACGTTCCCTACTGGTTCGCAAACGGGAGTGCGTGCTCTGCATGTGCCTGCACATGCGCTTTGCACATGTGTGCCCCTTCTGCGCATATTTATTTATTTTATTTATTTATTGGATTTATATGCCGCCCCTCTCCGAAGACTCGGGGCGGCTAACAGCAATCATAAAACAGCGTACAATAATAATCCAATGCTAAAAACGATTAAAAACCCATTAATATAAAAAAACCAAACATACATACACACATAGCATGCATAAAATTGTAAAGGCCTAGGGGGAAAGGGAATCTCAGTTCCCCCATGCCTGACGGCAGAGGTGGGTTTTAAGTAGCTTACGAAAGGCAAGGAGGGTGGGGGCAATTCTAATCTCTGGGGGGAGTTGGTTCCAGAGGGCCGGGGCCGCCACAGAGAAGGCTCTTCCCCTGGATCCCGCCAAGCGGCATTGTTTAGTTGACGGGATCCGGAGAAGACCCACTCTGTGGGACCTAACTGGTCGCTGGGATTCGTGCAGCAGAAGGCGGTCCCTGAGATACCTCCAACAACCTGCAACCCTGGGGTGAAAGCCGGTTTTATTGATTTTGGCAATTTTTTGGCCCGTCAAAATATCCCATGCGGGAACGTCCTCATGTGAGATTTCACGTGCTGCGCATGTGCAGAAGTGAAATGTCACACCGGTGGGCGCTCATGCCCACGGCAATCCCAGAGGGTGTAGCGGTAGCAGCCAGTCAGTGGAAAAACCCTCGCCTGCCTTGAAAACGTGGCTAAACAGAAAAGCATTCCTTCTGGGTGGGCCCAGAATATCTCCGGGACCGCCTTCTGCCGCACGAATCCCAGCGACTGGTCAGGTCCCACAGAATTGGCCTTCTCCAGGTCCCGTCGACTAAACAATGTCATTTGGCGGGACCCACGAGAAGAGCCTTCTCTGTGGTGGCCCCGACCCTCTGGAACCAGCTCCCCCCTGATATCAGAGTTGCCCCCACCCTCCTTGCGTTTTGCAAGCTCCTTAAAACCCACCTCTGTCGTCAGGCATGGGGGAATTGAATTTTTTCCCCTTCCCCCTAGGCTTATAGAATTTATACATGGTATGCTTGTTTGTATGATTGGTCTCTTAAACTGGGGTTTTTTTAGATTACTTTTTAATATTAGATTTGTTACATTGTTTTCTTTATTGTTGTTAGCCGCCCCGAGTCTTCGGAGAGGGGCGGCATACAAATCAAATCAAATCAAATCAATCAATCAATCAATAAATAAATAAATCTGGAGTCGCCACTACCTGTTCGTCTGACTTCAGCTCCCAGAATTCCTCATCTGGCTTCACACTCAAAGCACAAATGACCAGGCTCAAATTATATTGACACATGTCTCTTTTCTTTGATACACACTGAGAGCGCATGCACCAAAGACAAATTCCTTGTGTGTCCAATCTCCCTTGGCCAATAAAGAATTCTATTTCATTAAGTCTACTTTGAACACATGACACAAAGACTAATGGATCACTAAGAGCTTAAACCCACTTGACGGCACAAAATGAATCTACACTAGGGTTTCTCAACGGTAGCAACTTGGAAGATGGGTGGACTTCAACTCCCAGAATTCTGTAGCCAGCTTTGCTGACCGGAGAATTCTGGGAGTTGAAGTCCATCCATCTTCAAGCTACCAGAGAAACACTGTGTTCAGAGCACTAAAACGTATGAATGCTAAACACTGTGTTTTTCAAACCAGGTACAGTGTTCCCTCGATTTTTGCGGGTTCGAACTTCGCATATAGCTTATACCACGGTTTTTCAAAAAATATTAATTAAAAAATACTTTGCGGGGTTTTTTTTCTATACCACGGTTTTTCCCACCTGATGATGTCATACGTCATCGCCAAACCTTCGTTTGCCATTGCTGATTGGCCGAAATCTCGGCCAATCAGCGTTTTTATCGCAAAAGAAATAATTATTGTTAATAAATAATTATGTTTATAAATATCAGGATCACTAAGTGTCTCATTCAATGGTGAGTACCAGTAATAATGGTGAACAAATGGTTTTTAAGGGAATGGGAAATGGTAATTTAGGGGTTTAAAGTGTTAAGGGATGGCTTGTGATACTGTTCATAGCCAAAAATGGTGTATTTACTTCCGCATCTCTACTTCGCGGACGTTTGACTTTCGCGGGCAGTCTCGGAACGTATCCCCTGCGAAAACTGAGGGAACACTGTAGATCCAAAATTGAATTCCAGGGCTGAGAGTATTTATTTTTTTATTTATTTATTACTTAGATTTGTATGCCGCCCCTCTCTGAAGAGAGTAGCTATTGAGATGGATTTAGATGGGCAAATATTTTGAACACACTCAACGACTCCAAATGAACGTCCTCTACCTAGGCTGGGACTACAATTCCCATACTTTCTTTTGAACTCAGCCTCCGACATCAAGGAACCTTAAAAGGAGATTCTGATTGCAAGAACTTTATGACCCTGCCTGTTTCAACCAAATGCACCTTTATTATTATTCATTCCCAAATCAATTCCCAAACTTACGCCATGTCAAGGAATTTTTTTTAAAAAAAAAAAAGCCATAATCCACTTCCACTGAGAAAAGATGCACAGGATACTCGTGCAGGAGGAGGGGAGGGAAGTATGAATGGGAAAAGGGCTGTTTTTACATATACAAACACACTCATGGAACATTGGTGAAGAAAGGGTGATAGTCATTGAGCAATATTCAATAGGTGTATTTGCATATGTGAAAAATATCTACATACTTTAATCCAGTTAACATTTCTCCACTAAGCAACAGGCAGTCTATTTACACATGCAAACTCAAAGCTGATAAAATAGATTTCTTGACGGAAGAAAAATTCAAGGTCTTTTGGGCAGACAATGGTTTAATCCCATCTATTTGCAAAAGCAAATAGACAATCTATTGTTCCATTATGCTCCAGGGGCCAGTGACCTAGGCCTCACTAGGTTGATAGATGGAATATCTTAGATAGTTGCAAAACAATTTCAGAGAAAGAGCTGAGGTGTGACTCTAAACCAACATGCTGGCTGAGGGGAATTCTGGGATTTGAGAATCTAGTTGAGAAATGCTGCTTTAAACCAGGATTTATTTAATGTCCGAATTCACACCCCATGTAAGTCATATTTAATTCCTGACTACATAGCAAATATATCCTAGCAGTTTTCTCAGCAGTGATATAGAAGAGGAAGATTTTCATTCCTCCACGATCTAGTTTTGAATTTCTTGGTGGCCTCCTTTCCTGAGAATTAAATCAACCCAGGCTGTGCTTTCTGACTTCAGCAAAAGTCAATCAGATAAACAGGAGGAAGTGTTGGGGGTGATCTTCAAGGAAATGTAGGTCTGCTTTGATTTCACAACTCCTTTGTTGGATTTGAGGGCTGGAGTGGATTATGGGGTGGAGGCTTTGCAAGCCTGCGGGAAGAGCTGACACTTGAGGTAGGGACCAAAGCAAGACACTTTGACACCTATGCCAGAACACCCATAAAGAAACAAACATAAAAACACCCATAATTAAAAGCAACAAACCAATAATATTTCATCAATCAAGGTCACACTTAAAGTATTTCTCAATCTTAGCCACTTGGAGATATCTGGACTTCAACTCCCAGAATTCCTCAGTCAGTATTCTGGAATTCTGGGAGTTGAAGTCCAGACATCTTCACATTGCCAAAGTGGAGAACCATTACAACAAGGGCTGGACAAGGCAATCTAGAAGACTAAGATCACGTGGCCTAGATCAGTGTTTCCCAACCTTAGCAACTTGAAGATATTTGGACTTCAACTCTCAGAATTCCCCAGCCAGCGAATGCTGGCTGGTGAATTCTGGGAGTTGAAGTCCAAATATCTTCAAGTTGCCAAGGTTAGGAAACACTGGCCTAGATCACAAGCCATCCTACCTCACAGGGTTGTATCCAGCCACACCTACTTGTGACGGGAAGAAAAGTTAATGGCATGCTTTAGAAAAAAGTCCCGGTTGTGAGAACCATAACCTGTGGAGGTTATTTTCCAGGAATGGAACTAATGCAATACCAGTCCAAGGATTCTGAAAACGAGGTCAAAGCTCTGGAAAAATTAATCATAATTCCTTATAGCGCTTATTATTTTTAAAGCTTTTTTTTAAAAAAAGTCCTGAAGTACAAATAACCCCCTATAATTTGCAATATTCCTCTACTGCATAGTCAGGGATTCCGTTTGCTCATTTCAGATAGATGTTTTAAATGTTAATGTTTTTTATCATGGTTGAGGCAATCATCCACTTCCTCATGAATGTATCATGGTCATAATCAATCTATGGTTTGCTGAGTCTTTTCCTCCTTCGGGGCATTTATTTATTTATTTATTTATTTATTATTTAGATTTGTATGCCACCCCTCTCCGCAGACACGGGGCGGCTCACAACAAGATACAGCAATTCATGACAAATCCAAATAAATTTACAATATTTAAAAAGATTTAAAAAGAACCCCATTTTACTAGCAAACACACACACAAACATACCATGCATAAATTGTACATGCCCGGGGGAGGTGTTTCAGTTCCCCCATGCTTGACGGCAAAGGTGGGTTTTAAGGAGTTTACGGAAGGCAGGGAGAGTAGGGGCAGTTCTAATCTCTGGGGGGGGGGGGAGTTGGTTCCAGAGAGTCGGGGCCGCCACAGAGAAGGCTCTTCCCCTGGGGCCCGCCAACCGACATTGTTTAGTTGACGGGACCCGGAGAAGACCCACTCTGTGGGACCTAATCGGTCGCTGGGATTCCTGCAACTCTGGTAATAACTGGACTTTCTTACATTTCTAAAACTGGCTCCTGCCCCAACCATAATTTTCTTTGGCAAAGGATTAAACAGGAACAAATCAAGGGGAGGGGGAAACACATTACATCAGGGGCAACGCTGGCTTATAGAGGGAAGCCCTCTTTTTTCCCCTCCTTTCCGGCAATTTTTCTGGATGAGTAACGACAAATCGCACCAATTCTACCCTGCCTGAGGAATTCAACATACGGATCCAATTAAGTCATTCAGAAAAGTTCACTCCAACTTAAATTCCTTTGGCCGTCTATTCATCTCAAGTTGCCCAATGTCACGGGCCCGATGGAAATCCAAACGCAAGAGTAACACGACGGAAAACAGCTGAAATCAGCCTCTCTTTAAACCAGGATTCTTCCTACAGAGAAGGGCAGCTTAGAAATTGAAATAATAAATTCCCCAAACTCTTTTTCAACCCTAAATACACCCGGTTCACCACCTTTGAAAGGATTGTGCATCAGCCCCCAAACATTTATTACTTGAAAACAACTTAACAACTACTACAAATAACAACACTGCTAATCCTCAATTTATGACCATAATTGGAATACCAGTCACTAAGTGAGACAGATTAAGTGAGTCACACCCAATTTTACATTAAAAGAAAATAATGAATGTGGATTCCCCCATTGATTGGGGGAACATTAGCTGGGGAGGTTGATATTAATTATAAACCACCCAGAGTTACTTTCCAAGGTGAGGTGAGTCGCAGGACGTTTTAATAAATAAATGGGGATCACATGACACACACACACACACCAGGCCGCTGCCGGAATTGGGGTCAGGGGATGTTGTGACAGTAAGTATGAAAAAATCAGTCGTAAGTCACATTACTCAGTGCTATCACAACAGTCGCTAAATGAATGGTTGACCATAAGTTGAGGAATAATGCTGTTAGCAAAAATACAGTGGTACCTCTACGAACTTAATTCGTTTCATGACCAGGTTCTTAAGTAGAAAAGTTTGTAAGAAGAAGCAATTTTCCCCATAGGAATAAATGTAAAAGCAAATAATGTGTGCGAATGGGGAAACCACAGGGAGGGTAGAGGCCCTGTTTCCTCCCAGGAGTTTCCTAGAGAGGCCCCACGGAGGCTTCTCCCTGCCTTTTCCGGTCCTGTTTCCTCCCAGGAGATTCCTAGAGAGGCCCCACAGAGGCTTCTCCCCGCCTTTTCCGGTCCTGTTTCCTCCCAGGAGATTCCTAGAGAGGCCCCACGGAGGCTTCTCCCTGCCTTTTCTGGCCCCGTTTCCTCGCAGGAGATTCCTAGAGAGGCCCCACGGAGGCTTCTCTCTGCCTTTTCCGGCCCTGTTTCTTCTCAGGAGATTCCTAGAGAGGCCTCATAGAGGCTTCTCCCCGCCTTTCCCGGTTACAGTTTCGGAGGCTCAGGTTTGTAAGTAGAAAATGGTTCTTGAGAATAGGCAAAAAAAAATCTTGAACACCCAGTTCTTATCTAGAAAAGTTCATAAGTAGAGGCATTTGTAGGTAGAGGTACCACTGTACTGGATATTCAATTGATGCTGCTATGAACTCCTGCAGAACTAGGACAGCCCCAATCCAAGCCATCACTGACCCTGCCCACTTTGTACATGCCCCTCCAAAGAAAAAGACACGCCCCCCAAAATAAGACCCGCCCCCAAGCCCCTGCAGAATTAGGACAGCCCCAATCCCAAACCATCACTGACCCTGCCCACTTTGTACATGCCCCTCCCAAGAAAAAGACCCGCCCCCAAGAATAAGACCCGCCCCCAAGCCCCACCCACCGGAAGGACTTCCTATCCTACTCAAAGACCAGTCTGCAAAAAAAACAGCTGATTTCTCCGAAAGACGAGGAAGTGGGGACACAAGGAAAAGGACCCCAAAATCCAGTTTGCGAACTCACCGGTGGGCTTGCCGGCGGCTGCTTGGCTCGGGCACGGGACCCCCAAGTGCAAGGGCTGGTTAGCAGCAGCTGCCGTTCTTTCTGAGGTAGTGTGGTTGTTGAGATCCAGGGAAGGGGTGGACAAGGAGCATTGCGTCTGGCACCGCAGCTGGGTCAGCGACTGGGGCATGCCCTGGTAGTGCCGTGTGGCGCTCAGGAGGTCGTTCAGGATCTGCAGGATGGTGCCGATGTCTCGGCGCGGCCGGCCGCTGCTGTCTTGGCAGTTGGGGTGCAAAGTGCCTGCAGGAGGAGTTGGAAAAGTTGTAGCAGCGGGAAAAAACAGGGCTGTATCGTTTCACAGCTGTGTTTTTCAACACTCGGAAGCAGTGAAGGCCTGCATTTTTTTTTTACTACCACTGTGGGCGTGGCTAATTTTGTGGGTGTGGCTTGCCGGCCATGTGACCAGCTGGGAGTGACTTGATCATGTTTCAAGTTTTATTGGATTTATATGCCGCCCCTCTCCGAAAACTCGGGGCGGCTAACAACAGTCATGAACAATATACAATAATAATCCAATACTAAAAGCAAATTAAAACCCCTTAATATATAAAACCCAACATACATACAAACATACCATGCATACAATTGTAAGGGCCTAGGGGGAGAAGAAGTCTCAATTCCCCCATGCCTGGCGGCAGAGGTGGGTTTTAAGTAGCTTACGAAAGGCAAGGAGGGTGGGGGGCAATTCTAATCTCTGGGGGGAGTTGGTTCCAGGGGGCCGGGGCCACCACAGAGAAGGCTCTTCTCCTGGGTCCCGCCAAGTGGCATTGTTTAGTTGACGGGACCCGGAGAAGACCCATGCATACAATTATAACGGCCTAGGGGGAGAAGAAGTCTTAATTCCCCCATGCATTCTGTGGGACCTAACTGGCCGCTGGGATCCGTGCAGCAGAAGGCGGTCCCTGAGATAATCTGACCAGGCAGCGGCTTAAAGGTCATGTGACTGGCTTAAAGATGGCCAACTTGACGTCACTCACATCAAGGATAAAGGTGCCTGGCCTCTCCTCGCCTCAAAGCGATACAATTTCCCCATCTATTTACTATTACTGAACATCCAAAATATACTATTTAATTCTATGTATACATGCCATATGCATATGCATAGCTTAGCGAGCTCAGCCAAGGCTTACCAACCACGTCTGCCGGAAGTTTGTCCCAAGCTTCTACTACTTTCAGTAAAATAATATTTTCTTATGTTACACATAGGCACATACGTAGGAGCCCATCACTGCTTGGAAGGTGTGTGGACTTCAACTCCCAGAATTCCCCAGCCGGGCAGAATTAGAGCTGGCTGTGGAATTCTGGGAGTTGAAATGTTCAAGTGCCTAATGTTGAAAAACGACGTTATATAGGGTTGTGAGGCTTTTTCAAGGAGTCGCCCGGGATGCCTTGCGAGCTCAGCTAAGGCTTACCAACCACGTCTGCTGGAAGTTTGTCCCAAGCATCTACTACTTTCCGTAAAAAGACCTCCTGGTCCATCTAGTCTGCCCTTATACTATTTCCTGTATTTTATCTTAGGATGGATCTATGTTTATCCCAGGAATGTTTAAATTCAGTTACTGTGGATTTACCAACTAGGTCTGCTGGAAGTTTGTTCCAAGCATCTACTACTCTTTCGGTAAAATAATATTTTCTCACGTTGCTTCTGATCTTTCCCCCAACTAACCTCAGATTGTGCCCCTTTGTTCTTGTGTTCACTTTCCTATTAAAAACACTTCCCTCCTGAACCTTATTTAACCCTTTAACGTATTTAAATAAATTTCGATCATGTCCCCCCTTTCCCTTCTGTCCTCTGAAATTTGCATGTATTACCTTCTACACGTATTTGGGGCAGACGAGAGAAACGCAACGGAGACTTACCAGAAAACGTTCCCGAAAAAACCCCCGGGGCGTGGTTAACAAAGCTTTCTATCACAGCGCCATGCTTCCGGTTCCGAGAGGCCTGAGTTGGGCTGCTGCTGGGTGAACCTTTACTTCTTGAGGCACAGTCTACCTGCAAAAGCCAAAGAACAGATGCTAAGCAGGGCTGGAGAACCATTTTTTTTCAGACAAGGTTGACTTTGTTCCTTGCCAGAAATACATTTCTATTAAGCAAAGAACATAAGAACATAAGAAGAGCCCTGCTGAATCGGACCAAAGCCCATCGAGTCCAGCATTCTGTGTCCCACAGGGGCCCATCAATTGTCCATGGGGATCTGGAGCAGAAAGAGAAGGCAAGACCCTCCCTTTCCCTTGACCCCCAACAAATGGTACTCAAGGGAATCCTGCCTGCCTAAACCAACATAGAGGCAGCACATGGACATCCATTTCAATAACCACCGATACACTTGGCATCCATGAATCTGTCTAATCCTGCCTTGAAGCTATCCAGGCTGACAGCTGTCACGACCTCTTCTGGAAGGGAATTCCATCAACCAAGGACCCTCTGGGTGAAGAAATATTTCCCTTTATTTGTCCTCACTTTCTTACCTATGAGCTTTAGGGAGGGCCCCCTCGCCCTAATATTGTGTGATACAGAAAATACTTTTTCTCTATCCACCTTTTCTATCCCATGCATGATTTTATACCCTTCGATCAAGTCACCCCTTAAACGCCGTCTTTCGAGGCTGAAGAGACCAAGGCGTTGCAATCTGGTTTCCTAAAGCAGGGGCTCCATTTCCTTGATCGTACTTGTTGGTTTGTGAAAAAGAGTCTTCCCCATCATTTATTTTTTATTTTTTATATTAAAATGTATTTGCCGCCCATCTCGTATCCAATGACTCTATTAATTGGTCTTTTTCCATGGGAGTTTTTGGGGAAAGAGACCTTTTACGTACGAACAAAGAAAAACAACGTTGTTTGAAAAACAACAAGGTTCTGGCTGATGGGATTTGGAGAAGGCTGACTCTATAGGATCTGACCAGCCGCTGGGATATATGAGGCAGAAGACGGTCCCGTAGGTAATCTGGTCCGAGGCCATGTAGGGCTTTATAGGCCATAACAAATGCGGCCGCATGAGTGGTCATGGGCCTTTCTAGACATGCCCGTGTTTCTCCAACACTCCGTGAACTGCATTGGTTGCTGATTGGTTTTCGGACACAATTCAAAGTGTTGGTAATGACCTATAAAGCCCTACATGACATCGGGCCAGATTACTTGCGGGACCGCCTTCTGCCATATGAATCCCAGCGACTGGTCAGGTCCCACAGAATCAGCCTTCTCCAGGTCCCGTCAGCTAGACAATGTCACTTGGTGGGGCCTAGGGGAAGAGCCTTCTCTGTGGTGGCCCCGGCCCTCTGGAATCAGCTCCCCCCCCGGAGATTTGCTTTAATTCTTGGAGCGTTGGTTCTTGAAGCCAAGCCTTGCGGGCGGACAAGACCACCCTAACTCGCCCAAGGGGGGAGGAGCTGAGGGCATTGTTGGGTCAGGGGGCCGTTGCTTATTGCCGCCTGCCACTGCCGCCTCTTCTTCCCCCACCCACCTAAGCCGTTTCCCTTAGTGGTAGCGTCCGACCTCCCAGCTGACCGGCCTGGAATCATGGCTTTGAGTCCTGGCCTGGATCCCTCTTGCCTTGAGCTTCCCCTGCCCTGACCCTGAGCACCGATGCTGCCATCGCCACCACCAAGGGAAACGCCGGCAGTGAGCGCAGCAAAGCCCCCAGCTTGCCGCCTCGTTGCCCCTGCGGGCTCTGGGGAGTAAGTAAAACCAGGAATGGAGGAGGGAGGGGGAGGAAGGAAGGGAAATTTGACTTTTGCGGGCGGTCTTGGAACGTATTCCCCGCGAAAGTCAAGGGACCACTGTAATAAATAAAATAAATAACCAACACTTTGAATTGCGTTCAGCAACCAATCGGCAACCAACGCAGCTGGCTCAACCCTCGTTGGTTTCAATGCCCTGCAAAAACTCCCCGGGACTGACCTCTGAACACGAAGACATGACGCTGCCGCTCCCGCCTCCGTTGACCGTCTGTGCGCTGGTCCCGTGTGAATGGAACATCCCTGCCGTGACGGGGGTCGGGTTAGCGGTGGTACAGTAGAGAGGCATAGTCTGCGTTGGCGACGGAGAAGCAGCAGGGCTGGGCACAGGGCCCGGTGGGCAAGCGGGCGCCGTAGGGAGCCGGGCAAAAGTAGGGGAGGTGGCGGGAGTGCTCCCGGGTAGGGTGCGGCAACTGGAGGCAGTTGGTCCGGCTGTCGGCACTGGCGTGGAAGCCGTGGCGGTGCCTCCGGCTTGTTCCCCACGGCTGGCAATCACGTGGCGGTGCTGGAGCTGCCCGCTGTTCTGCTGAGCTGCCAGCTGCAGCTGGACAAACATCATGTGGTCGCCGACCCGCAGGGCAAGGGTCAGGGGGGACCTCCCGGACAGGAAGTCATTTACCTGGAAAAGAGAGCGGCAGGTGGAGTGGTTAGCTCAGAGGGCTGATTTTAACATAGAAACACAGAAACATAGAAGATTGACGGCAGAAAAAGACCTCATGGTCCATCTAGTCTGCTCTTATACTATTTCCTGTATTTTATCTTGGGATGGATTTATGTTTATCCCAGGCATGTTTAATTCAGTTACTGTGGATTTACCAACCACGTCTGCTGGAAGTTTGTTCCAAGGATCTACTACTCTTTCAGTGAAATAATATTTTCTCACGTTGCTTTTGATCTTTCCCCCAACTAACTTCAGATTGTGTCCCCTTGTTCTTGTGCTCACTTTCCTATTAAAAACACTTCCCTCCTGGACCTTATTTAACCCTTTAACATATTTAAATGTTTCGATCATGTCCCCCCTTTCCCTTCTGTCCTCCAGACTATACAGATTGAGTTCATTAAGTCTTTCCTGATACGTTTTATGCTTAAGACCTTCCACCATTCTTGTAGCCCGTCTTTGGACCCGTTCAATTTTGTCCATATCTTTTTTGTAGGTGAGGTCTCCAGAACTGAACACAGTATTATTCCAAATGTGGTCTCACCAGCACTCTACATAGCGGGATCACAATCTCCCTCTTCCTGCTTGTTATACCTCTAGCTATGCAGCCAAGCATCCTACTTGCTTTTCCTACCGCCCAACCACACTGCTCACCCATTTTGAGACTGTCAGAAATCACTACCCCTAAATCCTTCTCTTCTGAAGTTTTTGCTAACACAGAACTGCCAATGCAATACTCAGATTGAGGATTCCTTTTCCCCAACAGGGTGTCCAAGGGGAAAACATTTTGAAATCCCCTGGTATTTCCTTGTAACTTGCGATCTAGTTAAGACGCAATCGTAGATGACGTCAAACCAAACGGCTAAGCCATGGAGAAATATCGGTAGCTGAGGAAGTAAATTGTTGCCACAGTTATGCTCATTTTTGCTTGACTCTGCCAGGCAGCGCAATCCGGGGTTTTTTAAAAATGATTTTCCCCTGGCTTTTAAACATTTTAATACAGTTTGGTTCCCCCCCCCAACCCGATTTATTCTGTTTTTTTCACGAATTCCCTGATAGTTCCCTGATATTTCCCGAACCGATTTCTCTGATAATTCCCTGATTTCCTGTGGTTTCAACGGGGCACAAAGATATTCCTGGACCCCCCACCCCACCAAGACAAGTAGTAGATGGAAATTAGTGCTACCAGGTGCAGGAGTAGATTAAATTAAACCTTAAGTTACTGCAGTTACAAATAGCATCCAAAATTAAATCAAGAGTCCGAGTCCACATTCCTCAATGTTCCAATTTATTAGCAAAGCCATGTTGGCACACCTGTGAGAAACCCGAATCTAAAGCTACCAGGGTTTCTCCACCCAGTTTGAAGTTCAATCCCTGGTTCCCACACCCACAAGTTCGTCGCCAACGTGTCCAATGCTTCCGGGCAGGTGTCGAACAAAGGATGACCTTGAGAATCTAAGAAGGAATTTGTCATGGCTACTTCCTCCCTGCAGCAACTCCTCCCAAATTCCCACAGCATGAATACAGTCCAATGCATAATATGTGGCAGGCCAAAGTCTCCAAATCAAACAATCCCTGACAACTACATAAGTACTATAGAAGCGGTCCTTGACTTATGACCGTTCACTTAGTGATATTTTCAAGTCACCACTGATCTGGAAAAAAAGAAATTTGCTACTCAATGTTTGACATGGTCAGACTCGGTCACATGGCTCAGGAATTTTGGGAATTGAAGTCCACAGGTCTACGGAGAGGGGCGGCATACAAATCCAGTAAATAATAATAATAATAATAATAATAATAATAATAATAATGGGGCCATAATTCCCCACTGCAGAACAAGAGGCCAAAGAGAATGAAAAATGTCCCTAATTTAATAATAATAATAATAATAATAATAATAATAATAATAATTTATTAGATTTGTATGCCGCCCACAACAGAATACAATGTCACAAATCCAATATATTAAAAAACACATAAAAAACCCATTATTAAAACCATACAACTCAGTCATACCATTCACAAATCTACCGTAGCCTACGGGTAACTCAGTTACCCCATGCCTGGCGACACAGGTGGGTTTTAAGTGGCTTACGAAAGGCAAGGAGGGTGGGGGCGGTTCTAATCTCTGGGAGGAGTTGATTCCAGAGGGTTGGGGCCGCCACAGAGAAGGTTCTTCCCCTGGGTCCTGTCTGACGACATTGTTTAGTCAATAGGACCTGGAGAAGGCTGACTCTGTGGGACTGGTATCATCTGGCGGGCCCCAGGGGAAGAGGCTTCTCTGTGGTGGCCCTGGCCCTCTGGAATCAACTGCCCCCAGAGACCTAAACTGCCCCCACCCTCCTTGTCTTTCGTAAATTGCTTAAGACCCACCTGTATTGCCAGGCATGGGGGAACTGCCCCAAGCTTATATAGTTTTATGTATGGTATGCTTGCGTTGTATGGTTTTAATGATGGGTTTTCTTTAGATGTTTTTTAAATATTAGATTTGTTACATTGTTATCATTGTTGTTGTGAGCCGCTCCGAGTCTCCGGAGAGGGGCGACATACAAATCTAATAAATTATAATAATACTAATATTAATATTAATATTATTATTATTATTATTGGGGTGCTCCTGATCTCATTGGTAAGCAAACCCTTGCACCAGCTGAGCTACTTTTACAACCCGACATACACCCAGCAAGCGGCTAGACCTCACGGAGGACACCACATCCTTCAGCAACGCCACGTGGGCAAGAGATGGGAGGATGAGCAAGGACGACGGCAGCAAGGACGTGAGAAACGGAGCAGCGCAAATGATGCGCGAGCCCTCAAAGAAGGTGGCAACCTCCAGCTTCCGAAAACAAAGCGTGCCGAAAGAAAAAGGACGCGTCCCACCTCGTTGACGGAGAATCGGCCCTTCTGCACAACTTCCTGTCAACGCACAATCAACAACACCCGCCCCCCTCTTCCTTCGCCTCTGCAAAAAACGTCAGCAAAAAACCAGAGAGAGAGAGAAAGACGAAAGGCGGACGGATTATGCTGTTATCCATGCCTCCAGCTTAAAACACCCAAGTTTATTCTGCTGCACGAATCCCAGCGACCAGTTGGCCTTCTCCGGGTCCCGTCGACTAAGCAATGTCGTTTGGTGGGACCCAGAGGAAGAGCCTTCTCTGTGGCGGCCCCAACCCTCTGGAACCAGCTCCCCCCAGAGATCAGAATTGCCCCCACCCTCCTCGCCTTTCGTAAGCTCCTTAAAGCCCACCTCTGTCGTCAGGCATGGGGGAATTGAGATACTCCTTTCCCCCTAGGCCTATACAATTTATGCATGGTATGTTTGTGTGTATGCTTGGTTTTTAATAAGGGTTTTTAGTTATTTTAAATATTAGATTTGTTATATGTTGTTTTATTATTGTTGTTAGCCGCCCCGAGTTTAGGAGAGGGGCGGCATACAAATCTGATTAATAATAATAATAATAATAATTTATTTTATTTATTATTTATTTATTAGATTTGTATGCCGCCCCTCTCCGTAGACTCGGGGCGGCTCACAACACAATAAAACAGTTCATGACAAATCTAATAATTTACAATTTAAAATATTTTTAAAAACCCATTATTAAAAAAACATACATACAAACATACCATACATAAATTATATAGGCCTGGGAAATAATAATAATAATAATAATAAAATAATAATATAAACTAATAATAATAAAATAAAATAATATAAAATAATAATAATAAAATAATAAAATAATAAAAATATAAAATAATAATAATAAAATAAAATAATAATAATAATAATAATGTAAAATAATAATAATAAAATAATAAAATAATAATGAAATAATAATAATAATAATAATATAAAATAATAAAAATAAAATAATAAAATAATAATAATAAAATAATAAAATAATAAAATAATAATAATAATTAAAAAAAATAAAGCCTTCTCCCACTTCTGCCTTTCTTTCTATCCTTCCTTTCCTCCCTTCCCCCAGCCCGGCTTTGTGCCTCAATGCAAAGACGGAAGCGCGGATGGGGAGGGCGGATGGGGAGGGCGGGTGGGAGGTTTCTGAGAAACCCGTGGGAACGGCAGCTCGAGGAAAGGTGGCGGTCTGAGAGATGCAGCCGGCTGTGCCGAGCAGAGCCTCTTACGGGAGGAAGAGGTGGGTGGGGAGGCGAGTTTCGGACACCAGGTAGGAAAAAACGATTGGGGTGGAGGTGGGGGAGCCAGCAACCTTTGAGTAGGACTTTTGAAGAAAAGAAACTTAATTTTTATTTTTTTGGTCCATGCATATAAATATAAAACAAGAGTGGGAGGGAGCTAGAGAAAAACCTACGTCCTGTTGTCCCAAGAGGGCACCTGGGCATGTGCAGAAGACTCCCCTCCATGCCACCCCAGCAAAAGGAAGGGCGATTGCGTAATTCACACCTCTGCTCCTTCCTCTCCTGTTATTATATAGCCTGCTTTTTGAGATCCAGAGACCTCAAAATCACGGCTGAATAATCCTTTAAACCAGGGGTTCTCAGCCTTTCTAATGCCGCGACCCCTTAATACAGTTCACCATCTGAAGTTAGTTGGGGGAAAGATCAAAAGCAACGTGAGAAAATATTATTTTACTGAAAGAGTAGTAGATGCTTGGAACAAACTTCCAGCAGACGTGGTTGGTAAATCCACAGCAACTGAATTTAAACATGCCTGGGATAAACATAGATCCATCCTAAGATAAAAATACAGAAAATAGTATAAGGGCAGACTAGATGGATCATGAGGTCTTTTTCTGCCGTCAGACTTCTATGTTTCTATGTTTCCTCATGTTGTGGTGACCCCCAACCATAAGTCTAGCACCAATTATCCTAGCAGGGCTTTAAGCTGATTGGCAGGAAGGTCAGAGGGACACCCCCACTGTAAACACCTGATTGGTTTGATTGTAAAAATATGTTCCAAGGTGCCAGAATAGAAGCTTTAGTTCCTAACACAGTGGGGAATTTATCTTTTCCCAGGGTCTTAGGGGACCCCTGTGACCCCCAAAGAGGTCCCGAGTCCGACCCCCAGGTTGAGAACCACTGCTTTAAACAAACCGACTTCCATTACTGCCCTGGCTTTAAAATCCAAGCAAGGTTAATCACAGAGGATCGCAGAATACGGTAAGGACTTTTGCAATACTTAACCAGGAAGCGGAGCCTCCATTTACAAGGGCAGTCTATCCCCAAAAGCAAAGCAGCACTTTAAGGATTGAGAGTCTTTTCAAATGCATCAAAATTACGATCAAAATAGAGGGTCAAATGAGACCTCCATCACACACCAGCATCAAGAGTTGTGGTTTTCATTGTGGGTCTAAAAGGCATTAATGGAGTAGAACAGCGAACCCTAATTGCAATAGTGTGTAGAACTTACTTATTTATTAATTTATTATTTAGATTTGTATGCCGCCCCTCTCCACAGACTCGGGGCGGCTCACAACAAAGTGAAAACAATTTACAACAAATCTAAATTACTGTTTAAAAATATTTAAAAGACCCCATTTTCTAAACACACATACATACAAACATACCATTCATAAATTGTATATGCCCGGGGGAGATGTCTCAGTTCCCCTATGCCTGACGACAAAGGTGGGTCTTAAGGAGCTTACGAAAGGCAAGGAGGGTAGGGGCAGTTCTAATCTCCGGGGGGAGTTGCTTCCAGAGGGCCGGGGCCGCCACAGAGAAGGCTCTTCCCCTGGGGCCCGGCAACCGACATTGTTTAGTTGACGGGATCCGGAGAAGGCCCACTCTGTGGGACCTAATCGGTCGCTGGGATTCGTGCGGCAGCAGGCGGTCTCGGAGATATTCTGGTCCAGTGCCATGAAGGGCTTTAAAGGTCATAACCAACACTTCCATCGCAGTTCAAGCAGAACTGCGATGGGGAAAAAAAATTAAAATCTTCTCCAACTTGGTGCCCCCCCTGCAGGAATGCTAGACTACAATTCCCATTGTCCTTAGCCAGGCCAGCACATAAATAAATAAATATAAATAAATGGGACCGCCAGATTAAATTGTCAAGGAACAAAGGAAACCCCCCCCCTCGAAAAAAGTATCCCCACGGGCTGCAGACAAAATGCAGCCCTCGGAGGCACAAACTGGTGGTACCACTGTCAGTCTGGGCCACACCAGGTGATTCCTGGGCCTTAAAACCTCAGGCCTCCCACTCTGGTTTACCCTGAAATTTGAGAGCATTGGTTAAAACCTTTATATATAGCATGTATGGATGGATATACGCATGTATGTATGTGCAACATATTTTTGCTGAATTGAAAAGGAAGATTAGTATAGACCTATTTCGAGATTATTTCCTCTCATCAGCTAGCCATACCCTTACTGGGATTTGAACCTGCAGTTTCTGTGTTGCAAGGCAGAGAATTAACCTCTAGACCACAGGATCTCCTCCTTTCAGTTTTGTACCAGGGAAGTGTTATATGTTTCTTTTCCTTCTGTCAAATCACTCTGGTATAGCCAAATATGGGAGGAGCTTAATGCTTTCTTTTGCCTCTCTCTCTCTATAAATATTGCATGTGTGTGTGTGTGTATGTGCGTGTGTGTGTATGATTTTTTTTGTTAATTCTCCCTTCCATTTCATTATTAGGTAGAAGATAGAGTAGATAGGATAGATAGGATAGATAGACAGACAGACAGACAGACAGGATAGATAGATATTATTATTATTATTATTATTAATATTATTAATATTATTATTAATTAGATTTGTATGCCGCCCCTCTCCGAAGACTCCGAAGATAGATAGATCATAGATAGATCATATATAACATATCTTAATAATATCATATATATATGATATCTATGACCTATCTATGATCTATCTATATCTATCTAGTCCGTCCGTCCGTCCATCCATCCCTCTCTCTATCTATTTATCTATCTATCTATTTATCTCTATCTCTCTCTTTATCTATGATCTCTCTCTCTGATTTCTCTCTCTATATCTATCTATCTATCTATCTATCTATCATCTCTCTCTATCTATCCATCTCTCTCTCTCTCTATGATCTATCTATCTATCTATCTATCTATCTATCTATCATCTCTCTCTATCTATCCATCTCTCTCTCTCTCTATGATCTATCTATCTATCTATCTATCTATCTATCTATCTATCTATCCATCTCTCTCTCTATATGATCTATCTATCTATCTATCTATCTATCTATCTATCTATCTATCTATCTATCTATCTATCTATCTATCTATCAATCATCTATCTATCATCTCTCTATCTATCTATCTATCTATCATCCCTCTCTCTATCTCTATCTCTCTATCTATCATCTATCTCTGTCTGTCTGTCTGTCTGTCTGTCTGTCTGTCTGTCTGTCTCTCTCTCTCTCTATCTATCTTTCTATCTATCCAAACAAATAAGATCTCTGCCTCCTGACCTTCCCTCTCCGATCGCCCTGCTTTTGTATTACCAGTCACGAAATCCCAGATCCGGCCGAGTCACAAAAGCCCCCCCCCCTTACCAGCAGGCTGCTCTTTCCTTGCAGTCACGACATCCGCACTCAGCTCCCTCCCTCCCCTCCCCCCTTCCCCGTGCGCAAGGCAAGGTGCCCGCCGAGCACCCACCCAAGACAGTGCCCCCACCGCAAGCGGTTAAAAAGGGAAGGGAGGGGGGAAGGGCCTCCTTTAAGGAGAACAAGAGCCCCAGCTGCACGGGGGACCCCTCTGCACCCCCTCCCCTTCGTCTCCATGTTCATACATGCACACATGTCGTTTTGATGGGCTTCGGCCCTCCCCCTCCTTCCCCCCTCCCTCTCCGGAATTCCCTCTTCTTGGTGTCTGAATGCAAATCATTCCTTTGTTCTCCCAGGAACATCCAGAACAGATGGTAATTACCATACACACACACACACACAGCCAGCAAGGTTTGATTGACTGGGGGGTCCTCGGCTGGGGAGTCCCCCCCCCTGATCTTCTTTGTCTTGGTTGCCAAGCGCAGAGTTTTTAATTTAATTTAATTTTTGTTCAGAACGGGAAGCAGGTTAGGATACCAGAGAAAAGCCAGGGTTAGGTTTCCAAACGGCTTTTTCTTTTAAAATATTCTCTTTCCGGATCTTGGAGAAACTTCAGCGGCAGGAAGGGACACACACAAAGTAGGGTGGAGAGGAGACTGTATCTCAACCCCACAGGATGGAGAGGACACAATTTATTATTATTATTATTATTATTATTATTATTATTATTATTATTATTATTATAAGCCGCCCATTCCTGACGGACTCAGGGCAGTGTACCGTGTTCCCTCGATTTTCGTGGGTTCAAACTTCGCGAAACGTCTATACCACGGTTTTTCAAAAATGTTAATTAAAAAATACTTTGCGGTTTTCCCCCCTACACCACGGTTTTTCCTGCCCGATGACGTCATATATCATCGCCAAACTTTCGTCCACCTTTAATAAATATTTTTAAAAATAAACTTCAATAAATAAACATGGTGAGTAATAATCTAAATGGTTGCTAAGGGAATGGGAAATTGCAATTTAGGGGTTCAAAGTGTTAAGGGAAGGCTTGTGATACTGTTCATAGGCAAAAATAGTGTATTTACTTCCGCATCTCTACTTCGCGGAAATTCGACTTTCGCGGGCGGTCTCGGAACGCATCCCCCGCAAAAATCGAGGGAACATTGTACATAGATAAAACAAGAAATTATAATAAAGCCCCATATAAAACATTCTTCCATTCTAGGCTGGAACAGAATACTATTACCTGCTGGCAAAGCTATTATTTAAGGCCTTCCGGAAGGCTAGGAGAGTGGGGGCGGTGCGAATCTCAGGGGTTAGTTGGTTCCATAAGGCTGGAGCAGCCACAGAGAAGGCCCTCCCCCCACGATCCCGGATACTGTCTAGCCGACGGGACCCGGTGAAGGCCAACCCTGTGGGGTCTGATCAGGTGCTGGGAACTGTTAAGCAAAAGAGGGTTTCTCAACCCTCGGGGACTTTTAAGGGGTACGGATTTCCAACTTGGAGACTTTTAAGGGGTACGTGAGGAAGGGGGGATTCTGGGAGTTGAAGTCCAGGCCCCTTCAAAGTTGCCAAGGTCCAACGAAAAACAACAGCTCAAGGGCCGCCCACGCCTGCTTTATTCTAAGCCAAAGGAGCTTAAAGCTGGGCCTCCAACCCAGGAAGGGATTCGCGGAAATCTCTCCGAAAACAACCTGCCCCAAGACTTGATCCTTACAATCCCACTTCCACGCACCCAAAGCGGGAACATAGAAACATAGAACTCTGACGGCAGAAAAAGACCTCATGGTCCATCTAGTCTGCCCTTATACTATTTCCTGTATTTTATCTTAGGATGGATATATGTTCATCCCAGGCACGTTTAAATTCAGTTACTGTGGATTTATCAACCACGTCTGCTGGAAGTTTGTTCCAAGCATCTACTACTTTCAGTCAAATAATATTTTCTCATATTGCTTTTGATCTTTCCCCCAACTAACTTCAGATTGTGTCCCCCTTGTTCTTGTGTTCACTTTCTTATTAAAAACACTTCCCTCCTGGACCTTATTTAACTAAATTATCCTCTGAGATCTCGGTCTCCAGCTTCTCATTTTGGCCATCTTAAGACCTCTCCGTTTGCCCGCTAGGGATCAAGGCCGGAAAAAGAAAAAGACCTCATGGTCCATCTAGTCTGCCGTTATACTATTTCCTGTATTTTATCTTAGGATGGATATATGTTCATCCCAGGCAATGTTTAAATTCAGTGACTGTGGATTTACCTACCACGTCTGCTGGAAGTTTGTTCCAAGGATCTACTACTCTTTCAGTCAAATAATATTTTCTCATGTTGCTTTTGATCTTTCCCCCAACTAACTTCAGATTGTGCCCCCCTTGTTCTTGTGTTCACTTTCCTATTAAAAACACTTCCCTAACTAAATTATCCTCTGAGATCTCGCCTCCAGCTTCTCATTTTGGCCATCTTAAGACCTCTCCGTTTGTCCACTAGGGATCAAGGCCGGCTTGGACAGTTCCAAGAAGGGCCCCCTTTTTCCCTCCTTCCCATCCGTTCTGCTCTCCTCCAGATCCCTTTGACGTCAAGAGACCAACAATCTTCCGTTCACGGAGATTTCCTCCCCCCCCTCCCCCCCCGTCTTTGCTGGGATGACTCAGGTCCTGGCGTGCCACAGAATTCTTGGCAACGTCAACATGTCCTTTTCCTAAGCCGCCAGCCTCCCCCTGCGAGGACATGGGATGGGGGAGCAGGGAGGGGAAACGTTTCCAACACCCACAATTTTGCACACCACAAAGTGGTCACAAAAAACCCTGTCCGGGCCAATCAATAACAGGCCTGGTTTGATTCAGGCAACCCTTTCAAGGAGGGACCTCCAAAGGTATCTAGAGGTATGCATAGCTAGAGGTATAACAAGCAGGAAGAGGGAGATTATGATCCCCTTATATAGAGCACTGGTGAGACCACATTTGGAATACTGTGTTCAGTTCTGGAGACCTCACCTACAAAAAGATATTGACAAAACTGAACGGGTCCAAAGATGGGCTACAAGAATGGTGGAAGGTCTTAAGCATAAAACGTATCAGGAAAGACTTCATGAACTCAATCTGTATAGTCTGGAGGACAGAAGGAAAAGGGGGGACATGATCGAAACAGTTAAATATGTTAAAGAGTTAAATAAGGTCCAGGAGGGAAGTGTTTTTAATAGGAAAGTGAACACAAGAACAAGGGGACACAATCTGAAGTTAGTTGGGGGAAAGATCAAAAGCAACGTGAGAAAATATTATTTCACTGAAAGAGTAGTAGATCCTTGGAACAAACTTCCAGCAGACGTGGTTGGTAAATCCACAGTAACTGAATTTAAACATGCCTGGGATAAACACATATCCATCCTAAGATAAAACACAGGAAATAGTATAAGGGCAGACTAGATGGACCATGAGATCTTTTTCTGCCGTCAGTCTTCTATGTTTCTATGTTTCTAGACCAGAGGTCTCCAATGTTGGCAACTTTAAGCCTGGCGGACTTCAACTCCCAGAATTCCTGTGCTAACCAGTCAAGCGAGCGTTCAGCCCTAATCACCTCTCCTAGTGATTGACAGCACTCAGCTTCCAACAAATCTATCCTAAATCTGAAGCCTGACATTCATTCTCTGTAGGTGCAATTCCCAAATTTTCATGCAGAACGAGTGGGGTGCTAGAGTTTTTTAAATAAAGGTTTATTTGTTTATTTGTTTGATTGATAAGCAGCCGAACTCCCGCCTACAGCAACTAAAGCAATTAAAAAAAACAATTTAAAAATAAATCACTCCTATCCTCTTAGCCAGGGCTAGATGGTATATAGCTCACCATCCCAAGTTTTTCAGGTTTAAAGTTTTCAGGTTTAGGCTGCAACAGCGGAGTTTCAGAAGAAAAAAAAAATAACAAAAAAAAAATCATAAATCATAAATCACCGGAACTGGAAAATGCCCTTGAGGTCATCTAGTCTGACCTCCTTCCCCTGCCCAAAGGCGAATGAACTTGAGCCTCTTCAGCAAAAGGAAGACAACTCCATTCAGAGATAGGCCACACCAGACCAACACTGTGAAGCCTTTACTAATGTAAGAAAATAAATCAATCTATTTCCCCATTGATCAGACTTCTGCCCTTTAAACCAGTGTTTCCCAACCTTGGCAACTTGAAGATATTTGGACTTCAACTCCCAGAATTCCCCAGCCAGCGAATGCTGGCTGGGGAATTCTGGGAGTTGAAGTCCAAATATCTTCAAGTTGCCAAGGTTGGGAAACACTGCTTTAAACCAAAACAGAACAGGTCTGGTTCCTCTTAGGTGTGACAAAACTCTTTAAATGTTTACCTTACTTTGGACACACACACTTTATAGACCTTTTGCGCTTCCCCCCCCCCATCACCATCACCTTGCCAACATATAAGATAATCCTCAACTTATGACCATCTGTTTAACAACCATTTAAAATTATGATGGAACTGGGGTGGGTGGGAAGGTGACTTATGATCAGTTATCACACCACTGCAATGTCCCAACAGTCACATCATCAAATCTGGAAGGCATGTACAGTGGTACCCCTTCTTACAAACACCTCTACCTAAGAACTTTTCTAGATAAGAAGCGGGTGTTCGAGATTTTTTTTGCCTCTTCTCAAGAGCCATTTTCTACTTAAGAACCCGAGCTTCCGAAACTGTAACCAGAAAATGCAAGGAGAAGCCTCCGTGGGGCCTCTCTAGGAATCTCCTGGGAGGAAACAGGGCTGGAAAAGGCAGGGAGAAGCCTCCGTGGGGCCTCTCTAGGAATCTCCTGGGAGGAAACAGGGCTGGAAAAGGCAGGGAGAAGCCTCCATGGGGCCTCTCTAGGAATCTCCTGGGAGGAAACAGGGCTGGAAAAGGCAGGGAGAAGCCTCCGTGGGGCCTATCTAGGAATCTCCTGGGAGGAAACAGAGCTGGAAAAGGCAGGGAGAAGCCTCCGTGGGGCCTATCTAGGAATCTCCTGGGAGGAAACAGGGCCGGAAAAGGCAGGGAGAAGCCTCCATAGAGCCTATCTAGGAATCTCCTGGGAGGAAACAGGGCCGGAAAAGGCAGGGAGAAGCCTCCGTGGGGCCTATCTAGGAATCTCCTGGGAGGAAACAGAGCTGGAAAAGGCAGGGAGAAGCCTCCGTGGGGCCTATCTAGGAATCTCCTGGGAGGAAACAGAGCTGGAAAAGGCAGGGAGAAGCCTCCGTGGGGCCTATCTAGGAATCTCCTGGGAGGAAACAGGGCCGGAAAAGGCAGGGAGAAGCCTCCATAGAGCCTATCTAGGAATCTCCTGGGAGGAAACAGGGCCGGAAAAGGCAGGGAGAAGCCTCCATGGGGCCTCTCTAGGAATCTCCTGGGAGGAAACAGGGCCTCCACCCTCCCTGTGGTTTCCCCAATCGCACGCATTATTTGCTTTTACATTTATTCCTATGAGAAAAATTGCTTCTTCTTACAAACTTTTATAATAATAATAATAATAATAATAATAATAATAATAATAATAATAATTTATTAGAGTTGTATGCTGCCCCTCTCAGAAGACTCGCAGAGAAGAACCTGGTCACGGAACAAATTCAGTTCGTAAGTAGAGGTGGTTGCAATGTCTGGATCACCAATTGGTGACCTTCCCAGCTGGCTTCCAACAAGCCAAACCAATAGGGAAGCTGGATAACAGATGAATTCTGGGAGTTGAAGTCCAGAAATCTATAAAGTTACTTATAGATTGAGAAACATTGCTCCAAAGGGACCGAAAGGTTGGGAAACTAGTAAAAGAGGAAGGAAATCTAGAGCAAAGTTTCGTTGGGACAGAAAGCAAAGTCCAACTTCCAAAACGGAGAGAGAGAATTTAGATTAGACTCCATTCAATCACGCCTGGCCTAAATTAACCCTGGTTTCTTCCCTGACTGGGGATGGGGGCATTGTAAACACAGAGCGAGCTGGGCTTGGTAATCTTGGCAGCAATGCGAGCGGCCTCGTTTCGTAATCAGGAAGGTCCTCCAGTGTCAGATGATACACCCCCCCCCACCAATCCCAGCATCCACAGCCAGAGGAAACAATGGGATTTGTAATACAACCAGGAATATCACCAGTCTACTGGTTGTTTCTTAGTTGAATAGATGGGGCAAAAGGAAGAGAGGAATAGGCCCCACACTAAGAAGCTCCTCCTCCTTTTCTTCTTAGCCATCCATTGGTGGGGCTGAGGAATTCTGGGAGATGGAGTCCACAAGTCTTAAGATGACTGAGGAATTCTGGGAATTGGAGTCCACCAATCTTAAGGTGACTGAGGAATTCTGGGAATTGGAGTCCATCAATCTTAAGATGACTGAGGAATTCTGGGAATTGGAGTCCACCAATCTTAAGATGACTGAGGAATTCTGGGAATTGGAGTCCATCAATCTTAAGGTGACTGAGGAATTCTGGGAATTGGAGTCCATCAATCTTAAAATGAGTGAGGAATTCTGGGAGTTGAAATCCATCAGTCTTAAGGTGACAGGAATTCTGGGAGTTGAAGTCCACCAGTCTTAAGGTGACTGAGGAATTCTGGGAATTGGAGTCCACCAGTCTTAAGGTGACTGAGGAATTCTGGGAGTTGGAGTCCACCAATCTTACACTAACCGAGGAATTCTGGGAGTTTTAGTCCACCAGTCTTACGCTGACTGAGGGATTCTGGGAGTTGAAGTCCACCAGTCTTAAAAGTTGCCAAGTTTGGAGACCTCTGTCCTATCCCAACCAACCCTCCCTCTTTTGCATTTTAAATACAGTAAACTTAACTTCCGTATCCCTCCCTCCTCCCACCCTCCCCCTCTGGGCAATCCCTTAAAACTCCTCTTGCAACTCGGTTTTCTAAAATTGCAAAAGAACAGGAAGGGGTGTTATTATGTTGGGTTAAAAAAATATTTTTTAAAAAAGAGAAGAGTCACACACAACAAGGGAAGGGACAGGACTAAGGGAAGGAAAAGTAGGAAACGAAGAAGCCTTTTTTGGTGGTGGGGGAGGGCTGGGGGCAGGCTGGGGGAGGGCTGGGGGAGGGCTGGGGGAGGGCTGGGGGCAGAAGGGAAGGATGCAAAAAAAAAAACAATAGGGAGGAACAAATGGGCAAATTGCTTATGCAAACATGTTAAGGCAGTGTTTCCCAACCTTGGCAACTTGAAGATATTTGGACTTCAACTCCCAGAATTCCCCAGCCAGCCAGCAACTTTTCTAAATAAATAAATAAGTAAAATAAAATACAGTGGTACCTCTACCTATGAATGCCTCTACTTATGAACTTTTCTAGATAAGAACTGGCTGTTCAAGATGTTTTTGCCTCTTCTCAAGAACCATTTTCCACTTACAAACCCGAGCATCCAAATCTGTAACCGGAAAAAGCAGGGAGAAGCCTCTGTGGGGCCTCTCTAGGAATCTCCTGGGAGGAAACAGGGCCGGAAAAGGCAGGGAGAAGCCTCCGTGAGGCCTCTCTGGGAATCTCCTGGGAGGAAACAGTTCTGGAAAAGGCAGGGAGAAGCCTCCGTGAGGCCTCTCTAGGAATCTCCTGGGAGGAAACAGTTCTGGAAAAGGCAGGGAGAAGCCTCCGTTGGGCCTCTCTAGGAATCTCCTGGGAGGAAACAGGTCTGGAAAAGGTGGGGAGAAGCCTCCGTATGGCCTCTCTAGGAACCTCTTGGGAGGAAACAGGGCTGGAAAAGGCGAGGAGAAGCCTACGAAGGGCCTCTCTATGAATCTCCTGGGAGGAAACAGGGCCATGTATCTATGACCTATAAAGCCCTACATGGAATAGGACCGGAATATCTCCGAGACCGCCTTCTGCCGCATGAATCCCAGCGACCGGCAAGGTCCCAGAGTTGGTTTCCTTAGGGTCCCGTCGACCAAACAATGCCGGCTGGCGGGATCTAGGGGAAGAGCCTTCTCTGTGGTGGCCCCGGCCCTCTGGAATCAGCTCCCCCCAGAGATTCGCACTGCTCCCACCCTCATCGCCTTTCAAAAGAGTTTGAAAACTCATCTTTGCCGCCAAGCCTGGGCTTTTTATATCATCCCCCCTGACCAATGAACGTTATGATTGTTGAATGAATGGTAATGACAACTTCTTAAATTAGATTTTTTAAAGCATTGTTGTTTAAAAGTATTATTGATTGGATTTACTATTGGTTTTTTTTTTTTGTATGTGTGGTGAACTGCCCCGAGTCCCCAGAGAGGGGCAGCATACAAATCTAAAAAATCTAAAAAATCTCCTAAAAGATGGAAGAATTGGCCCAACCACAGCCTTTTAAAAGAAAAAAAGACAACTTCGCGGTCTCTACCTGAGTTGCATCTTACCTGAGTTTCAGTTAAACTTTCTAACGCTTGCATCACCGACTGTTCTGGCTTGGATGCTTGAGACTGTGGAAGGAAGAGAGAGAGGAAGTTTAGGTTCCTAATTTTCCTGCCCCTCGAGTGACCTCGGCCAGACCCTCACAGCATCCGGCCCGAAACCACGAATCCGCAAGAGGCTCAAGAAAAAAAAAAAATAAACTCACCATCAAGCCCGCTTCCACCATGGGTACCAAAGTCAGCTTGCTCCCTTCGCCGACCCCCAAATCTTGCAGCTTGCCTGAATTCAGACGACTGGAGGAGAGGGAAAAAAACAGTGGAAGGGGAAGAAAAAGTGAAGTTTTTTTTTAACAATGTCAGGAGTCACACGGATGACCAAAAAAACCCACCCACTTCCTCAAACATTTTTTTTAAAGGCCACTGTTATAAAAGACAGGGAAAAAAACTGCTAAGGAGGTTGTGATTAAAAAATAAAAAATTAAAATAAAATGTGAGAGGGCTGCTGTTTGCTTTTAAAAAAATATATGATTAAAATGGTATCCTGGGACAAAATTAGTTTCTTCCGATCGCTAATAAAAATGCAGCCAACTCCGAGAAATCTCTTTTTTTTCCTTCCTTTTTTTTTCATTTCTGTCCCACCCACCCAACAGGCGCTCCACTTTCCGCTCCTTATGTAAACATAATATTATAAGTCTCTCTCTCTCTCTCTTCCCTCGGCTGCCCCCATGAGAGAGAGACAGGCTGTGATTCTGCAGGCAAAAAAACCCTCTTGCTTTTTTCTAACAGGCTATGGTTCCAGACAATTGAATTGACAGATCTGGGCAGTTAAGGAAGGTTAAAATAAAGGTGGGGGTGGGATAGAGAAGGCTGATAAAAGAATCCCATCAGCATCTATTGAATATTTTGGGTTGGGTGGTGGTGGGTTCTAGGAGAGAACTTGAAGGTGGGTGAATTATATTTTCATTTTTTTTCCAGTCAAAGGGGTTGGGGGTGCGAACGGGAACAGATACTTAATGGATAAAACCCGGCACCTTTGCCCATTGAATTCCAAATAAATCAGAATATCTTCCCTAAGCTTGTGCAGAGACTTGGAACTTCTTAATTGCCAGAAAGACTGGAAGAATTAAAATGACACTTTAAAAAAAAAGACAAATTTAAAGCTAGATTTTTAAGATCTTATTTCCAGTGGCCTTCAGTTTTGGAGGGGGGTGGGAAGGAGGATAAATAAAAGGAGAGGTTTGGGGGGCAGACTTTTTTTTTTAAAAAAAGGAAATAATTTTAAAGATAGATGGGAGAAGATTTTCAGATCTTTGTTCAGTGGCCTTCGGCTGGGGAGGGGAAGCATTATAAATAAGAGGAGTGGGTGGGAGTGGGGAGGGGGTTTGGGGCCCTCTTGCAGCAGCAAAGCAAGCAATGGAGTTGATTGTACAAAGCCAAGAGCTGTTTTGCATCTAAAGGGTTTGAGCCCTTCGGCATTCTCTAACAAAGCTAAGGGGGGGGGGGGTGTTAGTTAAACAAAGAGAGTGGCTCAGACAAATCCAGATAGCCCTGTCCTCCCCACCCCCAGACCAAACCCTTCCCCCACCCCCCTCCTCACAAAGGCCCAGCCAGCCTCCAGGATTTCTCTCTCCTCTCCTCCAGGAATATCATTTTTTCCTTTTATTTTTTATTTTTTAAAAAAAGCAATTGGAAGGCCTGCCTGCATAAGAGGCAGCCTGCAACCCATGGGAAAGCGGGTGTGTGTGCGCGTAGGTGTGCACGCTACCCAAATTCAACCTTCAGAACAAAGGGCAGAGACCGACAGAAAGGGGGATCCGAATTCTCCAATAAACCTCTTTTTTTGGGGGGGGGGGAGAGAGGAAGAGAAAAGGCTGGCTTAAAAGAGGGTTTTGCCTTTTATTCTCCTAAGTCTTCCTCCTTGGGCAAAAGGCTGCCAGGACAAAATTATTATTATTATTATTACTATTATTATTATTATTATTATTATTATTATTATTATTTATTAGATTTGTATGCCACCCCTCTCCGGAGACTCGGAGCGACAGAAACTGAGATCAAATCAAAAGATATGAATATTTCTTCTCTCCCCCCCCAGGGAGAAAAAGAGGAGGGGGGGGAAAGAGAGAGGTTGAATGGGGAAGGGGAGGGCTAACTCTGCCAATTAAGGCTACCCAGCATGTTATTTATGGCGGGGAGGTGGGCTACACTCTTCTACTCTTTACAAAAGGCTTCTGAGTGGTTTTTTAAAAAAAAACCAAGGGGATAAATCAGGAATAAGGTATTTTGCAGAAATTCACAAAAGAGATTCAAGCTGAATTTTTCGCTTCTAGCTAATTACTCTATCAAGTCCCTCTGGCTATTTTATGATATATGCCTGGACATTTAAAAAAAAAGAATTGCCACTGCAGACCCTCCCTCTCTCTCTCTTTCTCTGTATATATATATCTAGATAGAGAGAGAGAGACGGAGGGAGGGAGGGAGAGAGAGAGAGAGAGAGAGAGAGAGAGAGAGAATGAGAGAGAGAGAATTCCTTCTGTAAAGATACATGGATTCTTATCTTAAACAGTATTCCACAATCAGCACATTTCCAACGTTTTTTGTAAAAGAAAATAAAAGAGATATAATAGACAGGCACCCACAAAGGTTTCTGTAGACGTTCCCACGCACACAAATACCCCAGAAAGTTCAAGGCAATCGCTGAGCAGCCAAGAGGCTTGTACCCTGTCTACTTTCCTCCATAGGCTTCTGGGCTGCAGTTCAAAAGAACCCCCCCACCCCAAAGCCCCAGAAAAAAACCCTCCAGGAGCTCCTAAGCAGTTCTGGAGCAATACTGCCTTCTCTACCGCCCCGCTACCACCACCACCACCACCGGAACTCAAGGAGGTTTCCTGAGGCGCCAAGCGACTTAGCAAAAAAATAAAAAAGCTTTTAATTAAGGTCCCTCCCAGTTTAAAAAAGGAAAAAAAAAAGAAATGGGTTCAAATGCTAACTTCCCACTATCTCCTACGCCCCCACCAAAAGGGGGGGAGGGAGATGGGAAAGGGATGAAAGACTCCAGAGAGAGAGAGAGAAAGAAAGGAAGGGAGGGAGGGAGGGGAGGAAAGAAAGAAGGAAAGGGGGAAAGAAAGAAAGAAGGGGGAGGAAGGAAGGAAGGAAAGGAAGAAAAAAGGAAAAAGAAAGAAAGAAGGGGAGGGAGGGAAGGAAGGAAAGCAAGAAGGGGAGAGAGAAGGAAAGAAGGAAGAAGGGGAGAGGGAAGGAAGGAAAGAAGGAAGAAAAGAAGGAAAAAAGAAAGAGGGGGGGAGGGAAGGAAAGAAAGAAAGAAAGGGAGGAAAAGAAAGAAAGAAGGGGAGGGAAGGAAGGAAGGAAAGGAAGAAAAAAGGAAAAAGAAAGAAAGAAGGGGAGGGAGGGAAGGAAGGAAAGCAAGAAGGGGAGAGAGAAGGAAAGAAGGAAGAAGGGGAGAGGGAAGGAAGGAAAGAAGGAAGAAAAGAAGGAAAAAAGAAAGAGGGGGGGAGGGAAGGAAAGAAAGAAAGAAAGGGAGGAAAAGAAAGAAAGAAGGGGAGGGAAGGAAGGAAGGAAAGGAGGAAGGAAGGAAGGAAAAAAGAAAGGGAGGGAGGGGAGGAAAGAAAGAAAGAAGGGGAGGGAGGAGAGGAAGGAAAGAAGGAAGGAAGGAAAAAAAGAAAGGGAGGGAAGGAAGGAAGGAAGGGGGAAGAAAGAGAAAGAAAGAAAGAAAAGACCCCCCCCTCCAAGAAGAGACCGCCTGTACCTTTCTTTATGCAGGAGAGCCAGCCGCTCCTTGGGGACTTTCAGCCTCTGAGACAGCCTCCTCTTCAGACCTTCCACCGTCTCTTCCACGGGCACAGAGAGCTCATACCGGGCCCCGGTGGTCGTGTGAATGAAAACATTCATAGGAGGCTCACTCTGGACGGCGTCGCAGGCTGGGGGTCCCCGGCTGCAGCTTCTGGGGGTGGGTTGGTGGTCCATTCGAGTCACCTGGGGCCGGGAGGGGGGGCAGAGGAGGAGGAGGCGGAGATGAGGCCAAGGGAAGCTGGCAGACGGGGCTGCCCCGCAGACAAAGGAGCCCCTTCCTCTCCCCCCAGCCCCCCCCCCCCCGCCGCCTTTACCCGACCCCGGAGCGACCCACGCCGTCTCCTTCCTTTCTCTCCCCCCCCCCTCCCTCGGCCGGCCGCAAATTCAAGTCCAACTCAACATCTCGGGCGCTTTTAAAAAAGGGAAAGTTCCGCTCCGCCAAAATAGGGAGCAGCGATGGGGCAGAGGGGGGATGGGGGGTGTCTTTCGTCCTTTCACTCATCCTTTTCTCCTTTCACTTATTCCTATCCTTTCACTTATTTTTCTCCTCTCCTTTCACTTACTCTTCTCCTTTCACTTGTTCCTATCCTTTCGTCCTTTCACTTGTTCCCCCCTCCCACTCGCGTGTCCTTAAGAGGGGGGGAGGACAGCCTTGTTAGTTCTCCCAGGCCAGTCGATCCCCCTATCCCCCCCAAAAAATAATACGATCTACCTTCTCTACCTTATGGTTTTAAAATCGTCAGAAAGAAAGAAAGAATGAAAAAAAACCCAAAAGGAGGAAACGAAAGCAGGGCGAGCTCGGTTTCCCCACCTGGCTTTCGAACCCCCTTGCGCTCCAAAACGCTCGCAAACCCACCGAGCCAAGCGAAGCAGCCGGGCTCCCCGCCGCCGCTGCTGCTCCTGCTGCTGCTGCTGAGTGTCTGGTGTGTGTGAAAGTAACCAAGTGCCGGGAAAGAGACACACACACATACACACGCAAGCAAGCGAAGGGAGGAGGGAAGATGAAAGAGGAGGGGGTAAAAAAAAGAAAGAAGTTAGAATGTAGCAACGTTCGAAAGGGGCGGAGCCGGCCTCCTCCGCCCCCTCCATCCCTCCCCATTCATTCTTTTTTTTTCTCTCGCTCGCCAGCCCTCTCCTCCCCCCCTCCCGCACTCCGGCGCAGCCAATCGGAGCGCTCCTCCCGCTCGCGGACGCCAACCCGGCTCGACCAATGAGCGTCGCTTCGCGGCTCTGCCCCCACGTGGAAGGAGGACCGGATGCTTCGCCTCGCCGCTCGCCTGCCCCCCTCCCTTACCTCCGCCCCGCCCGCCAGCAAAGCGATAGTGGGCGGGGCTTCGGGGGAGCCAGAATGGAAGTTTTTCCTCCGCCCACTCGCTTCGGCGAAGCCCGCCCCCGTCTTTCCTCGCCCTCCGCTCCCCCCCCGCTCAGCTCTTTTTTTTTTTAAAGGGCCATTCATGATGTATGAGCGCTGCAACAAAGAGCTGGATGGGTGTAAAAGGACGGCGCGGCGGGCGAGGGGGGGTTGATTCCAACGTCATCATTCGGCTTTTTCTTTTTCTTTTTGCTTTCCCCAAAAAAATGGGCTTTAAAAAAAAAAAAAAAAAGCAAACGCCACCCCAGGTTTTGCTAGTGTTATTATTTAGGAGGGTTTTCATTTGGGCCCTTGGATTAAATCTTCTTTGGTGCTGAAACAAACGCTGGGCTACTTGCACGGTTTTTTCTCCCCCCCTCTCGGGAAATAACTTCTAATTTAATTTAAT
Source organism: Erythrolamprus reginae (assembly GCF_031021105.1). Lineage (NCBI taxonomy): Eukaryota > Metazoa > Chordata > Lepidosauria > Squamata > Dipsadidae > Erythrolamprus > Erythrolamprus reginae. The sequence continues at coordinate 15,581,468 of NC_091950.1, forward strand.
TTAATTTTTAAGCCGCTCAACTCTTAGAGGACTACTTGTTCCCTGTTGGGGCTTTCTCCTGACCGGTCCTTTTTATGTTGCCTATTTCCACTGTCTGCCTGGGTAAAATAGGCTTTCTTTCTTTCTTTCTTTCTTTCTTCCCTTTCCTCCCTTCTTTCTTTTCTTTCTTTCCTTCCTTCCCTTTCTTTCTTTTTCTTCCTTTTCTTCCCTTTCTTTTTCTTCCTTTTCTTCCTTCCTTCTTTCCTTTCCTTCCCTTTCTTGCTTCCTTTCCTTCCCTTTCTTTCTTCCTTCCCTTCTTTCTTTGCTATCTTTCTTCCTTCCCTTCGTTCTCTTTCCTTCTTCCTCCCTCCCTCCATCTATTTATCTATCTGAGTTGGGAGGGACCTTGTAGGTCATCTAATCCATCCCCTTCCCCCCCCACTCCCGCTCAAGCAGGAGTCTCTACATCAGTGAGTAGGCAAAGTTGGCTCTTCTATGAAATCTGGACTTCAACTCCCAGAATTCTCGAGCTAGCATGATTGGGCCGGGAATTCTGGGAGATGAAGTCCACAACTCATAGAAGAGCCTACTTTGCCTACTACCCCTGTGGCCTGCACCATTTCAGATAAATGTCCCTCCAATCTCCTCTTGGAAAGGCTCAAGCAATGGAGCTCTCACAACCTCTGCAGGCAAGATTTCTCCTGATTTCCAGGTTGAATCTCTCCTTGGTCAGCTTCCATTAGTTATGCCTTGTCTGCCCTTCTGGTGCTTTGGAAAACAGCCTGACCCCCCTCCTCTCTGTGGCAGCCCCCCAAGTATTGAAAGACTGCTCTCATGTCTCCCCTGGTCCTTCTCTTTGCCAGACTCACCATGCCCAGTTCCTGCAACCGCTCTTCCTATGTTATAGTCCAGTGTTTCCCAACCTTGGCAACTTGAAGAGATCTGGACTTCAACTCCCAGAATTCCCCAGCCAGCGAATGCTGGCTGGGGAACTCTGGGAGTTGAAGTCCAGATCTCTTCAAGTTGCCAAGGTTGGGAAACACTGTTATAGTCTCCAGTCCCCTAATCATCGTTGCTGCTCTCTTCTGCACTTACTCTAGAATTTCTATTTCATTTTTGTAGTGTGGTGACCCAAACTGGATGCAATACTCTAGGTGTGCTCTAACTTAAAACTGGGAAAGAATAGAATCAACCAGAAAACTTGTATAATGCAATTGTTCTCGCTGGGGGTGGTAGGAACAAGAGGGGCTAGAAACTTTAATGGAGGGGGTGGTGGTGGTGGAACCCAAATAGTTAGCAAGTTGTTGTTAAGTCACAATAGAATGAAGGCAAAAACCCAAAGGATTTCAATGGATCAAAGTCTCATTAAATGCCCTTTTTAAAAAGAAGGATGAGTGACAAGTAAACCCACATTCCCGTTCCATTGTAATCTCTTTTCTTTTGATAACTTGAAATTCTTCACATCTCAGAGGCAGAATTTACAGAGTAGGAGGCGTTGAGTAGCAAAGGTATGGAATTTACAGGGAGTCCTCAACTTACAGCCACTCATTTAGTGACTGAAGTTAGCTATGGCACTGAAAAAGGGACTTATAAACATAAAAATATAGAAACGGCAGAAAAAGACCTCATGGTCCATCTAGTCTGCTCTTATACTATTTCCTGTATTTTATCTTAGGATGGATATGTTTATCCCAGGCATGTTTAAATTCAATTACTATGGAATTACCAACCACATTTGCTGGAAGTTTGTTCCAGGCATCTATTACTCTTTCAGTAAAATAATATTTTCTCACGTTGCTTCTGATCTTTCCCCCAACTAACCTCAGATTGTGCCCTCTTGTTCTTGTGTTCACTTTCCTATTAAAAACACTTTTAAGTATATAAGTCTAAATCCTATTGCTTTCTGGCCCTCCTCCATTTTATGGGCGGGGGGGGGGGGGGTAGGCAGTATTCCAGTATTTGAGGGGCTGCCACAAAGAAGAGGGTGGGTCAACTTATTTTCCAAAGCACCAGAAGTCAAAACAAGAAACAATAGATGGAAACTAATCAAGGAAAGAAACAACCTGGAATTGAAGAGAAACAAGGACAATTAAGCAGTGGAACAGCTTGCCACCAGAAGTGGCAGGCACTTAATCACTGGAGATTTTAAAGAAGAGACTGGACAGCTACTTGTCTCAAATTGTATAGGGCAGGGGTAGGCAAAGTTGGCTCTTCTATGACATGTGGACTTCAACTCCCAGAATTCCTGAGCTAGCATGATTGGCTCAGGAATTCTGGGAGTTGAAGTCCTCAAGTCATAGAAGAGCCAACATTGCCTAGACCTGGTATAGGGTCTCCTGCTTGAGCAAGGGGTTGGTCCAGAAGACCTCTAAGTTCCCCTCCAGCTCTATTCTGATTGATAGACGCTTCAACTCTCTAGATTGACCAGCATATACAAGGCAATGATAATAAAAACCTCTAAACCTGAATTTCGATGCAGCTTTTTGCTTAGTGCATCAAGAACCACAAGAGAATCCTCTTCTTGGTCTCATAATACACAAACCCACCAAACAGAGCCCATTCACTGCACCCCCCCCAAAACTGTTTTTTTTAAAAAAAAATTAAATTTTTTACAATATAAAGATACACACAACATAAAACAGGTGTTTGTGAACTGTGCCCACCACCCGACAAACATTCATACCCCACCACCAAATCAGGGGTATTTCTTGTATACACCATTTTAACCCAAGAGCAAAGTATTTATTTACATATTATAAAGTGATTCCAATTTATTTCTTGCAGCTTGGTCTCGGATTCTACTCGCCATATATCGTCTTCCCTTGTCCCACCTTCCCATCAGTTGTCTCAAAAGTCAGTTTCATTAACCAAATTCATCCTTTTATCCATAATCTCCAATTGAATGTGGTCCACCATGTACCTATACCAATTTGGCATTGTCCATTTTGTCGCGTCCTTCCAACCCAAGACTATGACCGCCTGAGCGCTTTCTATCGCTGCTTGTTTTATTTCTCTAAATTCTCCCATCTCATTACTTTTGACTAATACTGCCATTTCCTTAGTAATTATCTTTTTGTTTTAAAAAAACTATTTTTTAATTAATTTTTAACAAGTTTAATATACACACAACACAAAACAGTGCATAGTGAAATGTGTTTCCTTAGTAATTATCCATCGTATATTTAACATCCTATTAATATCCTCTTGCACTTTTTGCCAAAAATTCTGCACTATCGGGCATTCCCAAAACATATGCATAAACACTCCTTTATCTTGACACCCGTGCCAACAACCCCCCCCCCCCAAAAAAAACCCAACAACCCCTGTTTGCTCAGGTGGTGAACAAGAACCGGAAATCGAAAACTCTAAATTCCCTTTGGGGAAGGCAGGAAACAGGCAGAAATGGCTTGCACGCTTAGCTTCTTTTAACACCAGCAAAAGTTACAAACCCCAATTGTTTGGGAGAAAAGAGTTCAAATAGTATAGCTCTTCGGTGTCACAAACATGCAGCCGGGAGGGGGCAGCGATCCATGGGGGTGTCATAACCCGCTTGCTGAGTTCTCCCATCCAGATGTGTTCTGGATTTAAAACTCTCCAAATTCTTCCCTCCGTATCAAGAAGAGGCCAAGTATTTGGGGGGCTGCCACAAAAAAAGAAGGGGGTCAACTTATTCTCCAAAGCACTGGAAGGCAGGTCGAGAAATAATGAATGGAAACTAACCAAAGAGAGAAGCAACTTGGAATTAAGGAGAAACTTCCTAGCAGTGAAGAGAATTAACCAGTGGAACAGCCGGCCACCAGAAGTGGTGGGTGCTTCATCACTGGAGGTTTTTAAAGAAGAGTCTAGAGCAGTGATGGTGAACCTTTTCCTCGGGGGCCAAAAGTAGTGCACGAGCGTGCTATCGCACAGACGCGCATGCCCACCCCCATGTTCAATGACCCTCACACCATCATCATTATCATCATCATCATTATTATTATTAATTAGATTTGAATGCCGCAGACTCAGGGCGGCTCAAAGCAATGATAAAAACAATGTACAGTGGTACCTCGAGATACGAGTTTAATTCATTCCGGACCTGGGCTCTTAAGTCGAGCAGCTCTTATCTCGAACGACTTTTCCCCATAGGAATTAATGTAAATAATTTTAATTGGTTCCAGCCCTCAAAAAACTCACAAAGTTAGTCTAAATTATGCAGAAAGACAAGTTTTTAATGAAGAAATGTACATGTACATATAAATGAATAATGAAGTTTCTTTCACTTAACTTGTAAACTTTCTTAAACTTTTAAATTTACATATGTTCAACTTCTCTGCTACCCAATCCTGTAGGACAGAGGTCCCCAACCCTTTTTGCACCAGGGACCGGCTTTAAGCGATCAAGAGGGGAATGGGATAAATGAATGGACGGAGGGTGGGAAGGAAGGAAGGAAAGAGGGAAGGGATAGGAACAGAGGAAGGAAGCAAGGAAATTTATGAAAGGGGAGAGTAAGAGAGGAATGAGTGAAGGGAGGGAGGGAGGGAAGAAGGTGGGAAGGAGAAAGAAAAGAAGAAATAGAGGAAGGGAAGGTAAAAGAGAGAAAGAAAAAGAGCTAACTTCCGCGTTCAGCTTCAGGAGACAGCTGCGAAGCCGCGCGCGTGTTTTAAAAGGTTGCAGCCGGCCTGGGGGGCTCGGGGGGGTGCTGGCAAGCCCCCCAGGCCGGCTGCAAGCACCCCCCGAGCCCCCCAGGCCGGCTGCAACCTTTTAAAACACGTGCGCCGCTTCGCAGCTGTCTCCTGAAGCCGAACGCAGAAGTTAGCGTTCGGCTTCAGGAGACAGCTCCTTGGCGCTTGTATCCCGAATTTGGGCTTGTAAGTAGAACAAAAATATCTCTCCCCTCCCAGCTCTTATCTCGAGTTGCTCGTAAGTAGAGCAGCTCGTATGTCGGGGTTCCACTGTACAACAAATCTAATATTTTAAAATATCTAAAAACCCCTTATTTAAAAAGCAAGACATACACACACACACAAACATACCATGCATAAACTATATGGGCCCCGGGGGAGATGTCTCAATTCCCCCATGCCTGACGGCAGAGGTGGGTTTTAAGGAGTTTACGAAAGGCAAGGAGGGTGGGGGAAATCCTAATCTCCGGGGGGAGCTGGTTCCAGAGGGTTGGGGCCACCAGAGAGAAGGCTCTTCCCCTGGGTCCTTCCAGACGACTTTGTTTAGTCGAGGGGACCCGGAGAAGGCCAACTCTGTGGGGCCTAACATGCCCCTGCTCCCCCATTTTATTACTTCTGCTGGGCCCCGTAGGCCCATTTTTCACCCTCCCCAGGATCCAGAGGCTTTCTTGGAGCTTAGGGAGGGCAAAAATTCCCTCTCCTGCCCTGCTGGAGGCCCTCCGGAAGCCAAAAATGCCATCCCAGGGCCTCCGTTCAAGCCAAAAATCAGTTGGCTACGGCAGCAGCTCACGTGCCAGCAGATATGGCTCCGTGTGCCACCTGTGGCACTTGTGTCATAGGTTTGCCATCATGGGTCGAGAGCAGTGTTTCCCGACCTTGGCAACTTGAAGATATTTGGACTTCAAACTCCCAGAATTCCCTAGCCAGCGAATGCTGGCTGGGGAATTCTGGGAGTTGAAGTCCAGATATCTTCAAGTTGCCAAGGTTGGGAAACACTGATCTAGAGTCTAGACAGTCATATCTAAACTGGAATAGGTTCTCCTGTTTTAGGCAGGAGGCTGGACTAGAAGATCTCCAAGGTCCCTTCCAGCTCATTCTATTCTATTCCTATTTGACCAAGATTTGAGAAACACTGATAAAATATAATGATTTTAGCCTTGTAGTTGGCAGGCTGAGCAAGAGATGGCTCATCATCCAAAGTTCAGATGCTGCCCTACACTTCTTTTGGTTTTGAATCAGCATGGTGGGCAGACAGCCCCCTTGCGATGTCAACAAACCACAATTAAAACAAACCACGGTTTACGAGTGGTGCTCTCCATCTTCCCAGGTTTTCGTATCCTTGTAAGGAGGCCATGATTTACCCAAGAAGGAAAAGGATCTCCTGCTTTTGAGGGGGGGGGGGGGGGGTTGGACTAGCACAGTGATGGCAAATCTTGTTTTGCTCGGGGCCAAAATGGTGCACGCGTGTGCGATAGCGTGCAGGATGTGTCCACACCCATAATACAATGACTTCCCGTCCACCAATGCACACGCAAGTCCCCCACCCCACCTCCTGTGCTGGCATCCAGGCCTCACTAAAGACTCCATACTTCTGGGAGGCTCAACAGGCCTACCGGAAGTTCCTTTCCAAATTTCCAGGAGGCTCAACAAGCCTACCAGACATCCCTTTCAAACTTCCAGGAGGCTCAACAGGCCTACCGGAAGTTCCTTTCCAAACTTCCGGGAGGCTTAACAGGCCTACCAGAAGTTCCTTTCCAAATTTCCAGAAGGCTCAACAAGCCTACCAGACATCCCTTTCAAACTTCCGGGAGGCTCAACAGGCCTACCGGAAGTTCCTTTCCAAACTTCCGGGAGGCTTAACAGGCCTACCAGAAGTTCCTTTCCAAATTTCCAGGAGGCTCAACAAGCCTACCAGACATCCCTTTCAAACTTCCGGGAGGCTCAACAGGCCTACCGGAAGTTCCTTTCCAAACTTCCGGGAGGCTTAACAGGCCTACCAGAAGTTCCTTTCCAAATTTCCAGAAGGCTCAACAAGCCTACCAGACATTCCTTTCAAACTTCCAGGAGGCTCAACAGTGCTGGTAATGACCTATAAAGCCCTACATGGCATCGGACCAGAATAACTCCGGGACCGCCTTCTGCTGCTCGAATCCCTGCGGCCAATCAGGTCCCACAGAGTTGGCCTTCTCCGGGTCCCGTCGACTAAACAATGTCGTTTGGCGGGACCCAGGGGAAGAGCCTTCTCTGTGGTGGCCCCGGTCCCCTGGAATCAATTCCCCCCCAGAGATTCAAACTGCCCCTACTCTTCCCACCTTCCGCAAGATGTTGAAGACCTATCTATGTCGCCAGGCATGGGGGGAATAACTATCTTGTCCTCCCAGCACCACCTTTTTCTGACTGTAATATATGAGAATGGTATGATTATGTAGTAATGATCGTTTTATAATTTTTAGGGGTTTTAAATTGCTTTTAACTTATATTGGATTTGTACTTTGTATATTGTATTGCTGTTGTTGTGAGCCGCTCCGAGTCTTCGGAGAGGGGCGGCATACAAAGCTAATAAAACTAAACTAAACTACCAGAAGTTCCTTTCCAAACTTCCGGCAGGCTCAACAGGCCTACCGGAAGTTCCTTTAAAAACTTCCAGTAGGCCTGTTGAGTCTGTTCTTTACCATCCACAGGCTCTGGAGGCTTTCCTGAAGCCCTGGAAGGGCGAAAACGGCCTCCCTCTCTATTCTCCAGGCCAAAAATCAGCTAACATAGGGCAACACCTCGTGTGCCCTCAGATATGGCTCTATGTGCCATCACAGGACTAGGAATTCCAAAGGTCCCTTCTAGCCCTCTGACTCTATAGCTTCCTCTCTACCTTAGCTTGCAAGGTTTCAGCCTTGGCTCCTGGCCTTGGGGAGCAAAAGGGGAGAGGAAGCAGGAACCAGCCAGAAATCTCCCTGCCAAGCCAGAAGGGCAACACCCTGGCTTTCCTCTGACCAATCCAGCCATAATTTGGCCCTTGTGCCAATCATATTCACAGGACATACCTAAGTGGGTTGATCACTCCATAGAGGAAGTGACTTATCTTCCTGGTTCTCACTTCCCTTTAAAACAAAGATGCAAATACAAACACCTGGTTTTAAAAAAAGAAAACCCAAATTTCTTTGCCTGCCCATCTTGCAATCTGAAACAATTTTGAGTGATTCTCAGGAAGTTAGACTTTTTAAAAAATTCATAGGGCTCCAACCAAATCAAACTTCTGGAGGGGAAACAGAATTTCTCTCTTTTTCTACACAAAAAAGGGCATTCAGCTGAGAAATCTCACATACAAAGTGACACCTGGATCAGAGCATATATCTTTTGCTCTCTAGGTAGTCTTTGACTTAAGGTCATTCATTTAGTGAATTCAAAGTTACAATGCCATTGGAAAATGTGACTTTCAAACCAGTCCTCATTCTTATGGTCATGAATCAAAATTCACACCTACTCTCTGCCCATGGAGTTTTTAAAAATGTGGGGGCAAATGACCTGGCTTTATGGTTATTGCAGCTTCCTTTTTGGGGGGGTGTCAAGGAGGAAAAATAAGGCATGGATATATACATAGAAACATAGAAGATTGACGGCAGGAAAAGACCTCATGGTCCATGTAGTCTGCCCTTATACTATTTCCTGTATTTTATCTTCGGATGGATCTATATTTATCCCAGACATGTTTTAAATTCAGTGACTGTGGATTTACCAACCACGTCTGCTGGAAGTTTGTTCCAAGCATCTACTACTCTATAGATTGCAGGAATTGGACATGGCTAGTCTAGAGAAAAGACAAACTCTTAATGACTTAATAACAGTATTCCAGTACAATGGTACCTCTACTTAGCAACTTAATTCGTTCGTGACCAGGTTCTTAAGTAGAAAAGTTTGTAAGTAGAAGCAATTTTTCCTATAGGAATCAATGTAGAAGCAAATAATGTGTGTAAATCCATTAGGAAAGAAATAAAAGCTCGGAATTTGGGTGGGAGGAGGAGGAGGAAGAAGAGGAGGGGGACAGTCGCTGCCCAGAGCAAAGGGAGTGTTTCTTTTCTCTGGGTGCTGGCAGAGGTTTATTCCCTCTCCAAGCGCCCAGATAAAAGAAAATACTTCATTCTCTCTAGACTGCCAAAGCCTCCTTAAGCACCACCGAAAGGCTCCTCTGGCAGCCCAGAAAAGCCCAAGATGGCTGGGATTAAAGGGGGAATGGCAGGAAACCGGCCGGGCCTTTGTGCCACTCTCAAATTTCCTGGGAGGTTTTTCAGGGCTCGGATTCTTAAGTAGAAAATTGTTCTTAAGAAGCAGCAAAAAATCTTAAACACCCAGTTCTTATCTAGAAAAGTTCTTAAGTAGAGGGACCACTGTATTTAAGGGGTTGCCACAAAGAAGAGTGGGTGAACTTACCTTGCTTCCCCCAAAAAATAAGACGTCCTCTGATAATAAGCCCAATCAGGCTTTAATGCAGAGCAATAAGGCCAAGGTGTAATGGATGGAAACTAATCATGGGGGAAAAGCAACCTGGAATTAAGGAGAAGCTTCCTAACAGTGAGAGCAATTAACCAGTGGAACGGCTTGCCACCAGAAGTTATCACTGGAGGTTTTTAAGAAAAGACTGGACAGAGACTTGTTTGAAATGGGATAGGGTCTCCCTGCCTGAGCAGGGGGTTGGATTAGAAGACCTCCAAGGTCTCTTCCAGTTCTATTACAAACATAGAAACATAGAAGTCTGATGGCAGAAAAAAGACCTCATGGTCCATCTAGTCTGCCCTTATACTATTTTCTGTATTTTATCTTAGGATGGATATATGTTTATCCCAGGCATGTTTAAATTCAGTTACTGTGGATTGATCTACCACGTCTGCTGGAAGTTTGTTCCAAGGATCTACTACTCTTTCAGTAAAATAATATTTTCTCATGTTGCTTTTGATCTTTCCCCCCAACTAACTTCAGATTGTGTCCCCTTGTTCTTGTGTGATTGATTCTGATTGAAACTGGGATACTGGCTGGGTACTCACCAAAGATAACCAAGATGAATGCTAACCAGGTTTAATAAGATGGGCTGGAAATACAGCTGCCTGGCGCTCGCTCAACCAGTTAAGCTTTTTAGCATATTGTGGTTTGCTGGGTGCTGGCAATGTAAGAGCTGAAAACGAATTACAGTCATTTGTAAACCATGACTAACAGTTTACTGCAGTTTTTCCCCCCCTCAACCTTGGCAGCTTGTAGTTGTGTGGATTACAGCTCCCAGAATTTGGGAGTCGAAATCCCTGCATCTCCAAGCTGCCAAGGTTGAGAAAGACTGACTTAGTATGAGGCACGCCAGGGCAACGGGTTAAGGCATGATCTGTTAAATCGTGGTTTGTTGAACAAACCACGATTTAACAGATCACGCCTTAATCCGTTGCCCTGGCATGATGTATTCCATGTGATAGCAATTTATATCCGTGAGCAAAAGACTATCAGAGGAATATGGAGTGGGCATGAGTTCATGATGACTGGAGATAAATGGAAGCATCATAAATGATGCTTCATTTTAAGATTTGGGAAGTTTTTATTATCTGCTGTGTGTCTGAAGATTAACCCACAACCCCAGACTGAACTGAGTCACTGAGAAAATGTGTTGAAAGTATCAGGGAAAATTCTTTGAACCTAATGCTGTACGTGTAAATTAGATTAAAATCAGAAATAGCGGGAAACACTTAAGACTTATGTACCGCTTCTTTGGTGCTTTTATAGTGCCCAGTTTCTAAGCAGTTTACAAAGTCAGCCTATTGCCCCCAACAATCTCTGTAGACCAGTGTTTCTCAACCTTGGCAACTGGAAGAGATCTGGACTTCAACTCCCAGAATTCCCCAGCCAGCATTCGCTGGCTGGGGAATTCTGGGAGTTGAAGTCCAGATCTCTTCCAGTTGCCAAGGTTGGGAAACACTGCTGTAGACTTTTGGGCTTGTCTGAAATGAATTTAGAATTAGAATTCCACTTTCAGGTGGGAAATGGTGACTTAATATTGAGGACAAGAGTGAAATGCTCCTGGTTAACTCAGAACACTTTTTAAAATTATTATTATTTTTTATTAATTAGATTTCTACGCTGCCCTTCTCAAGACGACTCAGAGCAGCGTATAACATTATAAATGCAACAATATGTAAATAAATCTAAATTGCCATAAAAGAATCATACAAATTACAAAAATGTATTTAAAAACCCCATAGAGTCATACGCATTCATCCAATTCAATCATTCATAATATCATCGCTCACGGCCCCCAGGCCCACTAGCAAACGTAGGTCTTAAGAGCTTTATGAAAGACCAGGAGGGAGGGGGCGGTAAGTATCTCCCCGAGTTTGCGGAGAGGGGCGGCATATAAATCCAATAAACCTAACCATCTCCAGAGGGAGTTCGTTCCAGACGGCCGGGGCCACCACTGAGAAGGCGCTTCCCTTAGGCCCCGCCAGCCAACACTGCCTGGCCGACGGGACCTGGAGAAGGCCAACTCTGTGGGACCTAACTGGCCGCTAGGATACATGAGGCAGAAGACGAAGATAATCTGGTCCAGAGCGCATGCGCAGAGGGTAAAAGAACCCAAATGGCAGATCTGCGTAGATAGGCGGAGCCTCGCGCTCCCTTCGCAACCGGCTCTCCGACAATTGACAGGCAGGAACAAACCAGGAGCATTTTACCACTGCTTTAGGTGGGGTAAAAAGATGCTTACAAGAGACCAGAGAAACAATAGCTGGATTCCTGTTTTAAAGCAAGTCATGCTGTGTGGTTTGTTCAGTTCCTGCTTAAAAGGCGATGTGTGAACCAGATCATCTCCAAGAGATTTTATCTCGGCAAAGACTTTCTAGACAAAATCATCACGTGGTAAAAACAATAAGTGTACATGAGAAAAAAACAACAACAACAAAAGAAACTTTGGATGGATTATAAACGACTTCCGATGATCTTGAAAAACCTGGATTGTGTATGGAGAACAACCAAGGTCAGAAAGCATCCAGGATTCCACAGTTCAGCCCTATGGTACAAATATTCTCTTCTATCAAGATCACATGAAGTGTTAACACCACTTTTATAAGGCCTTGGTAAGGCCACACTTGGAATACGGCATTCAGTTTTGGTCACCACGATGCAAAGAGGATGTTGAGATGTTGAGCAACAAAGATGATTAGGGGACTGGAGGCTAAAACCTATGAAGAGCGGTTGCAGGAACTGGGCATGGCTGGTTTAATGAAAAGAAGGACCAGGGGAGACAGGATAGCAGTCTTCCAATATCTCAGGGGTTGCCACAAAGAAGAGGGAGTCAACCTATTCTCCAAAGCATCTGAGGGTAGAACAAGAAACAATGGGTGGAAATTAAACAAGGAGAGAAGCAACTTAGAACTAAGGAGAAACTTCCTGACAGTCAGAACGGTTGATCAGTGGAACAGCTTGCCTCCAGAAGTTGTGAATGCTCCGACACTGGAAGTTTTTAAGATGTTGGATAACCATCTGTTTGAAGTGGTGTAGGGTTTCCTGCCTAAGCAGGGGGTTGGACTAGAAGACCTCCAAGGTCCCCTCCAACTCTGTTGTTGTTGTTGCTGTTGTTGTTATTATTATTAGCACGTATAGCTAATTACCATTCTCCTAAGAAATTAGGTCATTCTTACCAGTTTAGGCCATCAATGGGAGGATAATTTGGATGGACATAATTTTTTTTTTTAAAGTCCAGATCTGATTTCTCTGACCATTATTAGTGCTTTGAGGATGCAACGAAAACTTACACTGGGTCTTTTGTCTTTAAAAGGGACTAAAAACAGAGGTCAGGCCTAGAATGTGCGCCTAACGCAGAGGTCTTCAAACTTGGCAATTCTCAGACTTGTGGACTTCAACTCCCACAATTCTCCAGCCAGCATAGCTTATAGCAACATAACTGGCTGGAGGATTCTGGGAGTTGAAGTCCACAAGTATTAAAGTTCTCAAGTTTGAAGACCTCTAGTAGCCAAGGACCCATTCTGGTTTTATTGCAAAAAGCCCAATTGGGAAATGTTTGTCCACCTTGGGAACTGGTGTGGACTTCAACTCCCAGAATTCCCCAGCACATTAAATAGGATGTAAAGACCGAACACAAATCTAAAGTAGTATTGGGAGAGGGACTTCAACTCCCAGAATTCCCCAAAATGTCCATGGCCAGGGAATTCTGGGAGTTGAAGTCCCGATCTCTTAAAAGCTTCCAAGACTGAGCAACCTTGCTCTAGGGCTTCAGTCTGCTTTCCTTGCTACAGATGTTGCTTGCTATGGTTGTTTCCTTGTTACAGATTGACTACAGATGTTCTGGATTAATTTGGTCGTTTACAGGCAGGAAGCCAAAAGGGGGATTATCAAGAATGAGTCAGCAAAGCAACAGCGCCCTCTGCTGGGAGAAACTCAAATGGGTTGGGGAACAATAGGATTGAGGGAGAGAGACTCCAAGGAGGTGAATGGTTGGACAATGGCAGAGAAACTTTTTTTGCGGGGATCCATGAACTGGATCAGGGGTCTCCAATCGTGGTAACTTTAAGATTTGTGGACTTCTACTCCCAGAATTCCTCAGCCAGCTTTGCTGGGAGGAATTCTGGGAGTTGAAGTCCACAAATCCTAAAGCAAAACTAGCTGAGGAATTCTGGGAGTTGAAGTCCACAAGTCTTAACGCAAAGCAGGCTGAGGAATTCTGGGAGTTGAAGTACGGAGGTGGGGTTTCCCATGGAAGGGAGCCTCAGGGAAATCCCAGCAGCGCAAAAAACGGGCGCTTCGGCTGGCAAAGGGGGTGAGTTTTGGGCTTGCATGCATTAATTGCTTTTCCATTGATTCCTATGGGAAACATTGTTTCGTCTTACAAACTTTTCACCTTACAAACCTCGTCCCAGAACCAATTAAGTTCGTAAGATGAGGTATCACTGTATTTGTTTTATTACTAGAAAAATCAATATATTTTTTTTTAAAGGAGCACAAGGCTCCGCCCACCCGCTTGGACACTGCCACTTGGGTTCTTTTACCCTCTGCACATGCCCAGAAAGCTTTGCGCATATGCAGAGGGTAAAAGAAGCCCAAATGGCGGCATCTGGCCAGAGTCTCGCACTCCCTTCATGACCAGCTTTCCGTCTACTGACAGGCACCAGCAAACGGTGAGAATTTCACCCCCTGTTTTGCCTCCAAAGTGACCTCGTAAGTTTGAACCGGTCAGGAAAGGAACAGGACTTGGCGTGTCTGGGTGTGTGGAGGGCGTTTTAATTCCACATAATCTCCCTCACAGAGGAAATTCCCATCCCCCCCTCTTCCTTTTGAAGCAGGGCCCTTCTGTGCGTCACCCAAAAGTCTCCCAACGGGAACGCCCACTGCGGAGTTGGGTTCCTACCAGTGCGGTCTGGTGCGCCGCTCTGGAAGTGGCCTTCCGGCTGCGCAATTTTGATGCGACAGCTCCAGTGCTGCCTGTGAGCACTGCCACATATTTTTCCTGCTAATTTTGGGTGATTAAGGGGCGTACATAAGTGCACTGGTGTGCCTTTCGTCCCCTGTCCAATTGTCTTTCCTTTCTTTCACTTATCATATATATTTTCTTTCTTTCATATATCCTCTAAGTTCACTTTTACCCTTATATATATTACTACATGTCTATTTTTGTTCCTATGTATTTGTGTATTGGACAAATGAATGAATAAATAAATAAATTATTCACCTCTCTGAGCGTGCGCAGCAGGATAATCATCCCTCTGCGCATGCGCAGAAGCAAAACCGCGCTTGGGGAACACATGTGCAAATCGGTCATGATGCGCACGTAACGCACTAGTAGGAAGGTGAGAGGAACCCGCCCAGTATTGAGGTTCCTACCGGTGCACTTGACAATATCACAGAGGTAGAGAAAATGGAGTTTTGCGTGCAGCTCTGGGTGATGGAGGGGGGGCCGTGCACACCTGTGTGAGATTTGGATTCTGCGCAAGTGCAGGGAGTCAAACTTGGTGCGCGGGCGCTTGCGTTGCGCGTGTGAGATTTCACCAATGTTCATTGGGGGTTTTTGCTTCCGCGTAGCAAAAAAAAATGGCGCACAAGCATTCTCACGCAAGATTTGGCTTATTGCGCAGTGCAGAAAACAAATCTCGCACGGGCGCACACCCACCGATCACCCAGAGCTGCGGGCGCAACCGCACTGGTAAGGGCCCCCGGCCTGAGCCCACTCCTGACCGACTCCTCTTTTAAGAGGAAAGGAGAGAGGGCGCTCCCAGTTCCAAATGTCCAAAGGCCTGCAGGCCATTCGCTCCAGCCTGCAAAAACTAGACTGGAAATTTTCCAACCCCCGCTGCATTTTTTCCAGGTGGGATGGATGGGGTGGACGGGGCTGCAAGCTGAAGTCTCCTTCCTCACCCACAACTAAGCTTGCAAGGCGAAGGGGCTTGATTTATGTTCAAACCAAGGAAAAATAAAGTCAACAACATGCTCTCCGGACCATCCATTCCCCACTGTGGGTGGGTGTATTTCCCCACTCCCCAAGGCCACCCTCCAGAAAAAATAGGGCCAGAAAGGTTAGAGCAAAGGCAGAGAGAGAGAGAAGGAAAGAGAGAAAGGAAGGGAGGGAGAGAGGGAGAAAGAGAGAGGAGAGAAAGAGAGAGAGAAAGGAAGAGAGGGAGAGAGTAAGGGAGGAAGAGAGAGAAAGAAAGAGAGAAAGAAAGAGAGAAAGAGAGGAGAGAGAAAGAAAGAGAGAAAAAGAGTGAAAGAAAGAGAGAGAGAGAGAAAGAGAGGAGAGAGAAAGAAAGAGAGAAAAAGAGAGTGAAAGAAAGAGAGAGAGAAAGAAAGAGAGAGAGAGAAAAAAGAAGAGAGAGAAAGAGAAAGAGCAGGAGAGAAAGAAAGAGAGAGAAAGAGAGGATAGAGAAAGAAAGAGAGAAAAAGAGAGTGAAAGAAAGAGAGAGAGAAAAAGAAGAGAGAAAGAGAGAGAAAGAGCAGGAGAGAGAGAAAGAGAGGAGAGAGAAAGAAAGAGAGAAAAAGAGTGAAAGAAAGAGAGAGAGAAAGAAAGAGAGAGAGAGAGAAAAAGAAGAGAGAAAGAGAGAGAGAAAGAGCAGGAGAGAAAGAAAGAGAGAGAAAGAGAGGAAAGAGAAAGAAAGAGAAAAAGAGAGTGAAAGAAAGAGAGAGAGAAAAAGAAGAGAGAGAAAGAGAGAGAAAAAGAGCAGGAGAGAGAGAAAGAGAGGAGAGAGAAAGAAAGAGAGAGAGAAAAAGAGAGTGAAAGAAAGAAAGAGAGAGAGAGAGAGAGAGAAAGAAAGAAAGAAAGAAAGAAAGAAAGAAAGAGAGAATCCCTTTGCCATTAGCAAATCCGTACCACTATTCCTGTTTTTCTTTTTCCTTCTTTTAATTACAAAAGGAGCACCACTAACATTCAGGAGCATTCAAGGTCCTTCCATCAAATGTGTTCTGGCTGATTCAGCCTCCACCAACCCAGACCTGCAAACTGAGGTGCAGAAACATGGGTTACGGAGTGAGAATACCCAGATCTGTGAAGATGCTGCCACAGGGAATAATCCAAGAGACCAACGTTTGCCTCATCCTCACCAAATCCGCAATTCTTTAAAAATCAAGGGGCGGGGAGGGGGGGAATACTTTTTTTCTTTTAAAAAATTGGCCTCAGCAACCTATTCTAAAACAAATGAGGTGGCAGGATCTGGAAGGTGGAAGATGGCTTTGCAAACGCATGTCTTTCTCAGTCCTGAAAGGACAATTCCCCCCTTCCCATCAACGCTCATAAAGGAGAGGTCTCCAACCTTGGCAACTTTAAGACTGCTGGACTTCAACTCCCAGAATACCTCAGTCTGCTTTGCTTTAAGGCCGGTGGACTTCAACTCCCAGAATTCCTCAGCCTACTTTGCTTTAAGACTTGTGGACTTCAACTCCCAGAATTCCTCAGCCTGCTTTGCTTTAGGATTTGTGGACTTCAACTCCCAGAATTCCTCAGCCTGCTTTGCTTTAAGGCCGGTGGACTTCAACTCCCAGAATTCCTCAGCCTGCTTTGCTTTAGGATTTGTGGACTTCAACTCCCAGAATTCCTCAGCCTGCTTTGCTTTAAGGCCGGTGGACTTCAACTCCCAGAATTCCTCAGCCTGCTTTGCTTTAGGATTTGTGGACTTCAACTCCCAGAATTCCTCAGCCTGCTTTGCTTTAAGACTTGTGGACTTCAACTCCCAGAATTCCACAGCCTGCTTTGCTTTAGGATTTGTGGACTTCAACTCCCAGAATTCCTCAGCCTGCTTTGCTTTAGGATTTGTGGACTTCAACTCCCAGAATTCCTCAGCCTGCTTTGCTTTAAGATTTGAAGCCCACCAGTCTTAAAGTTGCCAAGGTAGTTCTGGGCCCTCCTTACCAAGCCAGCATTTTGCACAAGGAAACCTATAATTCCAAGCAAGATTCCAGGCGGGCAGAAAAGAGCTCAGGATCTGCGTGACTCAGGCAGGGAAGCTCTCCGATGGCCTGAGATTCCTTCTGTCCCCCCCCCCCCGATCCCCAGCCTCTGCCAATGCGCAGGGCGTTGCGCGCGTGGCCAGAGACTTTTAATTTTCTGAATGCTTCAGTGACACATCTTTGGAGTCACCCACCTTCCCGCTTCCAGCCAGCCTCCACTCCTCGCCCAGTGCCAAACGACGCCTTCAATCTCCACCCCGCCTGCCTTCCGGGATTGGGAGAGAACGGGGGGGGGGGGCAGGGGGGGCAGCCCAATCCCGAGGACACCCAAGTTGAGTGGCCTGCGAAGCAGTGACGGGGAAAGGAAGGGAGAGAACAGCGTCTGCAAGTCCAGCCCAGTGGCAGAGAGATGCGTGGTAGGGAAGGCCATCTCGAGGAAGGGAGGGGTTAAATGGGGGGGGGGAGAGAAGAGGAGGAGGAGGAGGAAGAGGAGGAAAACAGCAGCAGTTTGCTGAAAGGTGACCTCTCTGCCCACGAATCCAAACCTCATCAACGAAAGGAAATATGTGTGTCCCAGGAGTCTTTCTTTCTTTCTTTGTTTCTTTCTTCCTTTTTCTTTCTTTCTTTTCTTCTTTCTCCTTCCTTCCTTCTTTCTTCCTTTCCTTCTTTCCTTCCTCTTTCTTTCTTTCTCCTTCGTTCTTCCTTTCCTCGTTTTTCTTTCTTTCCTTTTTCTTCCTCCCCTTCCTTTCTCTTTTTCTTTCTTCCTTTCTTTCTTCCCCTCTTTCCTTTCTCTTTCTTTCTTTTATTTTTTCTCCTTCCTTCCTTCTTTCTTCCTTTCCTTCCTTTCCTTCTTTTCCTTCCTTTCTTTCTTTCTCCTTCCCTCCTTCTTCCTTTCTTTCCTTCCTTTCCTTCCTCTTTTTTCTTTCTTTCCTTTTCCTTCCTCCCCTTCCTTCCTTTCTTTCTTTCTTCCCCTCTTTCCTTTCTCTTTCTTTCTTTTATTTTTTCTCCTTCCTTCCTTCTTCCTTTCCTTTCTTTCCTTCTTTTCCTTCCTTCCTTTCTTTCCCTTTCTTTCTTTCTCCTTCCCTCCTTCTTCCTTTCTTTCCTTCCTTTCCTTCCCCTTTTTTCTTTCTTTCCTTTTCCTTCCTCCCCTTCCTGTAGGGCTTTAATGTTCCAGGACCCAATTTGGGACCAGAAGATTTGTCTTCTGAGTGTTGCATATTCAAGTGAGAGAGAAAGATTTCGAAAGCTCGGAAGACTAAAACCTCTGGTCACCCAGTGACCAACCAGGATTGTATCCTGCATTATTACTATTATTATTTATTAGATTTGTATGCCACCCCTCTCCGTAGACTCAGGGCGGCTCACAGCAATAATAAAAACAATGTAAAACAAATCTAATATTTAAAAATATCTAAAAAACCCTTATTTAAAAAGCAAGACACACACACAAACATACCATGCATAAACTATATGCATCATCATGGGGATCCAGTTCCCGTCCCCAAAGTGAATTCTTTCCAGATTGGCCTGAATTAAAAGTAACCCGCTGGTCATCCTCCCGAGCCTATTCCCAATACACACATCATGTCAACCAGAGAGTAAACAAAGATGTTCGAGCACACCCAGGTTTTCCAGGTCAGAAGCCACAAGGGAAAAAAATATCGCAATGAATATGTGTGTGTGTCTTAATCTATTTGCCTAGAAGGAGGCATCGGACTCTGGCCTCCCACGCTGTTACTCCCACCCTATCGTAAGAGTTTCTGGGAAGCCTGAAAACTGAGTGGGCACACGACAGAAGCAAACTCAAAGTAAACCGCTCCAGACTCGACTGCAGGAAATACAACTTTAGCAACCAAGTAGTTAATGCACCGAACTCTATAGTATCATCGCCTGACCCCCAAAACTTTACCCTTAGACTATGAACTGTTGACCTCCCACCGATTCCTAAGAGGTCAGTAAGGGGCGTGCATAAGTGCACCAGCGTGCCTTCCGTCCCCTGTCCTAATAGAAACATAGAAACATAGAAGACTGACGGCAGAAAAAGACCCCGTGGTCCATCTAGTCTGCCCTTATACTATTTCCTGTATTTTATCTTACAATGGATATATGTTTATCCCAGGCATGTTTAAATTCAGTTACTGTGGATTGACCAACCACGTCTGCTGGAAGTTTGTTCCAAGGATCTACAACTCTTCTAGTAAAATAATATTTTCTCATGTTGCCTTTGATCTTTCCCCCAACTAACTTCAGATTGTGTCCCCTTGTTCTTATGTTCACTTTCCTATTAAAAACAATTCCCTTCTGGACCTTATTTAACCCTTTGACATATTTAAATGTTTCTATCATGTCCCCCCTTTTCCTTCTGTCCCCCAGACTATACAGATTGAGTTCATTCAGTCTTTCCTGATACGTTTTATGCTTAAGACCATCCACCATTCTTGTAGCCCGTCTTTGGACCCGTTCAATTTTGTCAATATCTTTTTGTAGGTGAGGTCTCCAGAACTGAACACAGTACTCCAAATGTGGTCTCACCAGCGCTCTATATAAGGGGATCACAATCTCCCTCTTCCTGCTTCTTATACCTCTAGCTATGCAGCCAAGCATCCTACTTGCTTTTCCTACCGCCCGACCACACTGCTCACCCATTTTGAGACTGTCAGAAATCACTACCCTTAAATCCTTCTCTTCTGAAGTTTTTGCTAACACAGAACTGCCAATGCAATACTCAGATTGAGGATTCCTTTTCCCAAAGTGCATTATTTTACATTTGGAAACATTAAACTGCAGTTTCCATTGCTTTGACCATTTATCTAGTAAAGCTAAATCATTTACCATATTACAGACCCCTCCAGGAATATCAACCCTATTGCACACTATAGAGTCATCGGCAAATGTTTCTCTTTTACTAGTATCATGTATATAAATATTATTATATCTTTGTGTACCGCCAATACGTACTTGACAAAACAAATAAGTAAAAATGAATAGGAGATAGAGACAGAGAGAAAGCTGGGACAGCATAGATCATTTTTTGGTGGGTGGGAGAAACAGAGATGAATGGAAGAGATCCTGACAATGCAACAAAGGAAAAACAGGGGGAGGGGGAGTAGGGATAGAGTGGGCGCCAGACACGGGATTAAGTCAGATCCTGCTGACGTGGGAAAAAAAAATAATCAATGAGATGTGGAAAGGCCGCCCCCAGCTCTTCAAGCTTGCAGTATTCTTTGGGCAGAAAAAAAAAGGCATGGGCCCATAAAATCATCTGCTACAGCAACGACTACTTCAGCTTCAACCACAACAACACACGAGCACACAACAGGTCACAAGCTTAAAGTGAACCGCTCCAAGCTCGACTGTAGGAAATACGACTTTAGCAACTGAGTAGTTGATGCATGGAACTCACTACCAGACTTTATAGTATCATCACCTAACTCCCCAAAACTTTACCCTTAGACTATCCACTGTTGACCTCTCCTGATTCCTAAGAGGTCAGTAAGGGGCGTGCATAAGTGCACCAGGGTGCCTTCCATCCCCTGTCCTAATGTTTCTCTCTTACTAGTATCATGTATATAAATATTATGATATCTTTGTATACCACCAATACAATACTACAAACAAATAAATGAATGGGATTCCCTCCAAGAGAGATCACAGATCTGTCCTTAGCAGGTATCCCATTCTGGGGAATGAATGAATGAATGAATGAATGAATGAATGAATATTTATTTGTTTGTTTGTTTATTTATTTATTTGATTTTTTAATGCCGCCCGGTTTACAACATGTTAGCAATAGCATGTTCGCATATAGGTATGTTTTTCCCCCATCTGTGTTATTTTGTCTCTTAGGGAAAGAAGACAGGAAGGAAAAAAATGGACAATCTTTCTTTCTTCTTTGGACTTGTCTAAATGCCCCCACCTCCAAAAAAAAATCAGGACAGGGGAGAGGGTTTTTTTTGGTAAAAAATAATAATCTTAAATCCTTACGATATTCAGAAATGGATTGGGAAGGGTTGGAAAAGTTAAGAGTTTTAACTTAAGTCTTTGGAGAGGGGCGGCATACAATTATTATTATTATTATTATTATTATTATTATTATTATTATTATTATTATTATTATTATTATTATTATTGCCTCCAAGCCACAAGCTAAGATACTTGGTTCTTCGAATCAGGCTAAATGATATACTTATATGATATACTTATCATATATATTTTCTTTCTTTCATATATCCTCTCCTCTAAGTTCACTTTACCCTTATATATATTACTACATGTCTATTTTTCTTCCTATGTATTTGTGTATTGGATAAATGAATGAATGAATGAATGAATGAATGAATAAATTAAAAAAAAAAGTCTATGAAGATGGTTAAATCATTTAGATCAGGGGTCTCCAACCTTAACCCTGGAGGACTTCAACTCCCAGAATTCCTGGCTGGGGAATTCTGGGAGTTGAAGTCCTCCAGGCTTAAAATCGCCAAAGTTGGAGACCCTTGATTCAGATCCAAATTCCGTGATGAAAACTTGGGAGTCCTTACTTATTAACGACAAACCCTTTCATTGCCCGCTAGAGATGAACTCATTCCTAATATTTGCCGTTTACATTCATCGGGGTTGAGTGGATGAATGTACACGGCAAATATTTTTGCCTTTTCAAAAGGCCATAATCGTTTCCCTTCACATCCCAGAAATTTCTTCGGTTCTAACTGGAGCGGGCCTTCCCACCCCTTTACAGATGTTCCCAAGTACCTATAGAGAGAGGGAATCAAGGTACAGTGTTCCCTCGATTTTTGCGGGGGATGCGTTCCGAGACCGCCCGCGAAAGTCGAATTTCCGCGAAGTAGAGATGCGGAAGTAAATACACTATTTTTGGTTATGAACCGTATCCCAAGCCTTCCCTTAACACTTTAAACCCCTAAATTACAATTTCCCATTCCCTTCGCCACCATTTAGATTATTACTCCCCATGTTTATTTATTAAAGTTTATTAAAAAAATATTTTTTAAAGGCAGACGAAAGTTTGGCAATGACATATGACGTCATCTGACGGGAAAAACCGTGGTATAGGGGAAAAAAACGCAAAGTATTTTTTAATTAATATTTTTGAAAAACCGTGGTATAGACGTTCCGCGAAGTTTGAACCCGCGGAAAGCGAGGGAACACTGTACTTAGAAAACCAAGTCAAACCAACCTCCCTTCTTTCTTCTTCCCCGTGATTCTGTTCAATACAAGCAGGGCAGCTATTCTTTCTTTAATTCTTTCTTCCTTGTCAAATACAAACCACCGTAAAGTTTTGGTTCAGAGAGAGAGAGAGAGAGAAAAAACATCTGGCTGGTTGAGAATAAAACAAAAAATGCTTACAAAGGCTGGAGGGAGGAACACAGAGAGAGCTTTGTTCCCTGTCATGCTCGCCCATCCTTCGCTCGTCCGAAACCCCACATCTGTTTTATGTCCGTGGGGATTTGTGGGCCATTGTACTGATTTTTAATTTCTCCGTCCCCTGGAAAAGGGTGCGGAAAAAGTGGGGGAATATAAATTATATTTAATTAATTGGACCTGAAATGTTATGTATTGTTTTATTATATGTTCTGTGAGCAGCCTGGAGTCCTCCGAGAGGGGTGGCATAAAAAGTCCAATCAATCAATCAATCAATCAATCAATCTTTCTTGGATTAAAGAAGGAGAGAAAAAAAACAGCGTACAATTTTCGCCTCCCCACTCTCACCTGCAAAATGTGAAGAGCTCACTCTAGATTAATTTGGCCCAGGATGGGATCCCTTCCCTTGCGGCTGCCAGGCTTGCTTAATCTGGGTCGAATCCTCCATCCAGAACAATAAACTGGATCTTAACTCTTCAAGCAGTTGCCACCCTCAGATACAAAGGTTAGCCAAGGAGCATGGGGGGGTGGGGGGGGGTTGGTTGTTTTTTTAACCTGCTTCTTCCAGTGGCCGCCCATTGATTATTGGGACAACCCCCCCCTCTCATTCTCTCTCTCTCTCTCTCTCATTCTCTCTCTCTCATTCTCTCTCTCTCTCATTCTCTCTCTCTCTCATTCTATCTCTCTCTCATTCTCTCTCTCTCATTCTCTCTTTCTCTCTCTTTCTCATTCTCTCTCTCTCTCTCATTCTCTCTCTCTCTCATTCTATCTCTCTCTCATTCTCTCTCTCTCATTCTCTCATTCTCTCTCTCTCTCTCATTCTCTCTCTCTCTCATTCTCTCTCTCTCATTGTCTCTCTTTCTCATTCTCTCTCTCTCTCTCATTCTCTCTCTCTCTCTCATTCTCTCTCTCTCTCTCATTCTCTCTCTCTCTCATTCTCACTCTCTCATTCTCGCTCTCTCATTCTCGCTCTCTCTCTTTCTCTCTCTCTCTCTCTTTCCTCTCTCTTTCCTCTCTCCTTCTTCTTCTCTCTCCCTCCCTTCCTCCCTTTCCTCTCTCTTTCCTCTCTCCTTCTTCTTCTCTCTCTCTCCCTCCCTCCCTTTTCTCTCTCTTTTCCTTTCTATCCATCTCTCTCTCTCTCTCTCTCTCTCTGGTAGTGCCAGCCAAGTCTCCCACGGGGCCAAAGAGATCTTACTCAAGAGGAAGGGGCCCTAATATACTGCAATGTAAGCCCCCCCCCAATACAGTCCGTTGCTTAAAACAGTTTTGGGAAAGTAGTTTTACAAGATTGTGAAGAGTTGGAAGGGATTTTGTAGATCATCCAGTCCAACACCCCCACCCACGCCCACTGAAACAGTTTCGGATGGGTCTACTCACTCACTGCTCGGCTCTTACTGGGTTGAGTGGGATTTACTCCGAAGTAAAAAGAAAGACCGAAGTAACTTGGCCAGAATGCCAGGAAGGAAGGAGAGAAAGAGAGAGAGAGAGAGAAAGAAAGAAAGAAAGAAAGAAAGAGAAGGAAAGAAAGAAAGAAAAAAGAGGAGAAGGAAGAAATAAAGAAAGGAAAGAAAGAGAAGGGAGGAAGGAAGGAAAGAAAAGACAGGGAAGGAAGGAACAAAAGAAGGAAAGGAAAGAAAGAAAAAAGGAAGAGAAGGAAGAAATAAAGAAAGGAAAGAGAAGGAAGGAAAGAAAAGAAAGGGAAGGAAGGAAAGGAAAGGAAAGAAAGAAAAAGGAAGGAAAGAAAGAAAAGAAAAGAAAGAGAAGGAAAGAAATGAAGAAAGAGAAGGAAGAAAGGAAGGAAAGAAAGAGAAGGAAAGAAAGAAAAGAGAAGAAAAGAAAAGCTGACTCCGACCCGACCTCTTCCTTTCCCCACCAGGAGAGCTGACCCCGCGTCTCCTCCGCGTAACGTGGGAACCGAAGCCCGGCTTAAGCCCAAAAGTACCGAGGGAGTCGCGTTCCCAGGAGCACTGAGAGCGGGTTTTTTTTTTTACTCGCTTCCAATGGGACTCACTCACCGATGCCGTCAGACGCCTCTCCGCCGGATCGATTCCTCGAATCCAAACCCAAAAAGTGGAATTTTTTAAAAAAACAAAACAAACAAACACCTGGAATAATCGACAATCCGAAATGTCCTCTGGGCAGAAGTCCCAAGGGTGTCTCTGTGTGTGTATCCTAGGTCCGAATAAGCCCAGCGCCGGCAAAGATCCGTCCAACGGGAGGAGGCGAGAGTCAAGCCGGGTGATCGGTCGTGGGAAAGTGGCGGCGAGAATCTCTCGCTCTGCAAGCAAAGCAGCAGCAGCAGCCGCTGCCCGGTCCGCCCGAAAGGTTGTCCCCTTTTGCCAACCCCGGTGGCTTTTTTAATGTTCAAGGGAGGCGCTCCGAAAAGTTTTTTTTGTTTGCTTGTTTCATCCCACACGCGCGCCCGCCCGCCCGCGCGTGCGCACGAGGCGAGTCACACGGGGATGGGCGGGGCTTGCGAAAGAGGAGGGTGGGAGGGGAGAAAAAAGCGATCCCACTGGAAGAGAAGAAAGAGAAGGCGGGGCGGGGGAGAATAATGGGCGGAGCTGCGAAGTCAGCAGTGAGGGGGTTGCCCGCTGACGTCACTCGCGCCGCCGACCTCGCTGCGGCGGCGCTCGTGGGCGCCGCAAAGCGAATACAGGGAGGAGTTCGAGCCGGGTGGGGTACAGATCGCTTCTCTCCCCCCCTCCACTTTTGCCCCTCCCTCCGCACTTTTGCGGGACTGGCAGGCTCAGCTTTGCCTTTGCCCCGTTCGATGACGGTCGCAAAGCGAGGCTTTGGAGATGAAGGGGACGGGGAGGGGTGAAACGAGACCATCGTCCCGGGCACGAGAGCAAGACCTATCGGCTCTTTGACTCCCTTTTGCACCTCTGACCGACGGGGGTTTTTTTGCAGGCTTTGCCCCGATCTGTTTGGGTCGTAAAGCGAGGCTTGAAGGGGACGGGGAGGGGTTAAACTGTACGATCGTCTCTGGCTTTTCCTCCCTTTTTTGGAAGCTTCGACCGCCGGGATTTATGCGGGATAGCGGGCTGGGGTTTAGGCTTTCCCCGACCTCTTAACGTCGTAAAGCGAGGCTTAGAGATACGGGGAGGGATCCCGGGCAGGACGACGGGATCCAATCGCCTCTTTTTTCCTCCCCTTTTGCAGCTCCAACCCCCGGAGCTTTTGCGGGGTTTGCCGGCTCGGCTTTGGCTCGATCGCTTAGGGTCGCAAAGCGAGCCTTGGCGATTAAGAAGAGGGGGAGGGATTAAATTTAAACGATCGTCCCGCGATTTTTCCTCCCTTTTTTTTGCAAACTTCAACCGCCGTGTCTTTTGCGGGATTTGCCGGCTTGGCTTTGGCTTTGCCCCGATCTATTAGGGTCGCAAAGCGAGGTTTGGGGATGAAGGTTATGGGGAGGGGGTTAAACTGCATGAGTGTCCCCGACTCGATCGCCTCTTTTCCGCCTTTTTTTGCAGCCCCAACCCCCGGGATTTTTGCGGGACGACCTTAAAGTCGCAAAGTGAGGCTTGGAGATGAAGGAGACGGGGAGGGGTTAAACTGCACAGGAATCCCGGGCTTTTTCTCCTTTTTTTTTTTTTTTGCAAGCTTTGACTACCTGCGGAACCTTTGCCTTTGCCTGATCTATTAGAGTCGCAAAGCGAGGCTGAGAGATTAGGGGACGGGGAGAGGTCCCGAGTATGACAGCAGGACCGGATCGCCTTGTTGTCTCCCTTTGAACGGGTCCAAAGACGGGCTGCAAAAATGGTGGAAGGTCTTAAGCATCAAACTGATCAGGAAAGACTTCATGAACTCAATCTGTATAGTCTGGAGGACAGAAGGGAAAGTGGGGACATGATCGAAACATTTAAATGTGTTAAAGGGTTAAATAAAGTTCAGGAGGGAAGTGTTTTTAATAGGAAAGTGAACACAAGAACAAGGGGACACAATCTGAAGTTAGTTGGGGGAAAGATCAGAAGCAACGTGAGAAAATATTATTTTACTGAAAGTAGTAGATCCTTGGAACAAACTTCCAGCAGACGTGGTTGGTAAATCCACAGTAACTGAATTTAAACATGCCTGGGATAAACAGATCCATCCTAAGATAAAATGCAGGAAATAGTATAAGGGCAGACTAGGTGGACCATGAGGTCTTTTTCTGCCGCCAGTCTTCTATGTTTCTATGTTCTTGACAACTGGTAGCAAAAATTTTGAGTAGTTCAAAGAACCCACAAGTATTACCTCTGGCTGCCCCTGCCCCCATCTATTCTCTGCTTCCTGAGTTGGAGGAAAGGAAGATTTTGCAGTATCCTTCCCCTGGAGTGAGGAGAGAATGGATATTTTACAGATGGGCCCAGGGGTGAAATTCAATTTCCCCCCCTACTAGTTCTGCAGGTTTGGCTTGGTGGGCATGGCAGCGGAAGGATACTGCAAAATCTCCATTCTCTCCTCACTCCTGAGGGAAGGATACTGCAAAATCTCCATTCTCTCCCCAATCCTGAGGTAAAGATACTACAAAATCTCCATTCCCTCCCCACTCATGAGGGAAGGATACTGCAAAATCTCCATTCTCTCCTCACTCCTGAGGGAAGGATACTGCAAAATCTCCATTCTCTCCCCAATCCTGAGGTAAAGATACTACAAAATCTCCATTCCCTCCCCACTCATGAGGGAAGGATACTGCAAAATCTCCATTCCCTCCTCACTCCTGAGGGAAGGATACTACAAAATCTCCATTCTCTCCCCACTCCTGAGGGAAAGTTTCTACAAAATCTCCATTCCCTCCCCACTCATGAGGGAAGGATACTACAAAATCTCCATTCCCTCCTCACTCCTGAGGGAAGGATACTGCAAAATCTCCATTCCCTCCTCACTCCTGAGGGAAGGATACTGCAAAATCTCCATTTATTTATTTATTTATTTATTACTTAGATTTGTATGCCGCCCCTCTCCGAAGACTCGGGGCGGCTCACAACCATTCCCTCCTCACTCCTGAGGGAAGGATACTGCAAAATCTCCATTTATTTATTTATTTATTTATTACTTAGATTTGTATGCCGCCCCTCTCCGAAGACTCGGGGCGGCTCACAACCATTCCCTCCTCACTCCTGAGGGAAGGATACTACAAAATCTCCATTCTCTCCCCACTCCTGAGGGAAAGTTACTACAAAATCTCCATTCCCTCCCCACTCATGAGGGAAGGATACTGCAAAATCTCCATTCTCTCCCCACTCATGAGGTAAAGATACTGCAAAATCTCCATTCCCTCCGCACTCCTGGAGCCAGCCAGAGGTGGTATTTGCTGCTCATAGATGTCCTTGTGGCCTGTGACTCAGCTGGCAAAGGTCGTTTTTCTCTCCCTTTTTTCTTTGCTTTGGATTCACCCAGAGCTTGGGCCGGGGCTTCAAAGGGACCAGCGGAATATTCCAAAACATTTTGGGTGGGGTGGAACAGGGCAAACAGCAATGTTTGGATAAGGACTGCCTTTTAACCCCACATGAATTGCTTGCTCTCTGCTGCAGCTACTGCCTGTGCTAGCAAGACCAACACACACACACACAAACAGGTTAAAGAATGCCATTTTTGACTACTTTTGTACTTGGGCTGTGCCCGAAATTTGGCCCACCTGATGTTCTGGGAAAGGAGGGTAGGCAAGCTAAGGAAGCCATGGGAAGGTTACAAAGATAATAATAATAATAATAATAATAATAATAATAATAATAATGATGATGATGATGATGATGTATTAGATTTGTATGCCGCCCCTCTCCGAAGACTCGGGGCGGCTCACAACACAATACACCATGTACAAACCCAATATTAACAAAACAGATTAAAACCCTTATCATAAAAATTAATCACACAACCCAAGCAAACCATACATAAATCATAGTAGCTATGGAGAATATCAACTTCCCCAAGCCGGGTGACATAGGTGGGTTTTTAGGAGCTTGCGAAAGGCAAGGAGGGTGGGGGCAGTTCTAATTTCCGGGGGGAGTTGATTCCAGAGGGCGGGGGCCACCACAGAGAAGGCTCTTCCCCTTGGTCCTGCCAGACGGCATTGCTTAGTCGACGGGACCTGGAGAAAGCCAATTCTGTGGGATTTACCAACCACGTGTGCCAGAAGTTTGTTCCAAGCATCTACTACTCTTTACTAAAATAATATTATCTCATGTTGCTTCTGATCTTTCCCCCAGCTAACCTCAGATTGTGCCCCCTTGTTCTTGGGTTCACTTTCCTATTAAAAACACTTCCCTCCTGAACCTTATTTAACCCTTTAATATATTTAAATGTTTTGATCATGTCCCCCCTTTTCCTTCTGTCCTCCAGACCAGTGTTTCCCAACCTTGGCAACTTGAAGAGATCTGGACTTCAACTCCCAGAATTCCCCAGCCAGCATTTGCTGGCTGGGCAATTCTGGGAGTTGAAGTCCAGATCTCTTCAAGTTGCCAAGGTTGGGAAACACTGCTCCAGACTTCACAGATTGAGTCCAGACTATAAACCTATCTTGCTAAGCAACGGGAATTTGGGGCTCGATTGTGCTCGTAAATTGAGGGCTATCATTATTATTAGACAGCGGTTACACAGCAGTGACAGAATGGCTCTCTGTGCATGCTCAGAGGCCCTGATGCAATCTGTTTGTGCCTTTTAATAGAAGGTCACCTATGGGAAGCAATTGAGACCCAAGATAGAATCTTGATCACATCATATCTCCAGACTGGATGGCTTTTCTATCTTCCTGGAACTCTGAGGACTAAACCAGTATTAGTCATCGGAGAGGCTTCTCGGGGAATGCAAAAAAGCTTCCTCACATGCTGGAATGTGACTAAGAACTTCTTGTCCTTTTTTCCATGCTGAATTTGACCAAGTGGATTTCAAACCATGCTCAGATTCGTGCCACCTTGTCTGTCTGCTACTACGAATCAGCATGGTACAATAAAATAAATGTTGTTTGTTGTTTGTTGTTTGTTTTTGTTGTTGTTGTTCTTATTATTATTATTATTATTATTATTATTATTATTATTATAATATCAATGCAACACAGCAAACGAGATCACTATACTGGATTTCGTATTTCACCACCAGTCGGGCGCTTCCCAAGCACCTAGGACTGCGTGACGTAGCGGCAAATTATGTTTGCCGATCCCAGTAAAGATGGAGATTTTGTCAATTCCGATGGTTTTCAAATGTCCGCTGAGATCCTTTGGCACTGCGCCCAGCGTGCCAAGGACCCCTGGGACCACTTTCACTGGCTTATGCCAGAGTCGTTGCAGCTCGATTTTTAGATCTTCGTATTTCACTAATTTCTCTACAAAGATATTATTATTATTATTATTATTATTATTATTATTATTATTATTATTATTATTGGGGGAGATATCATCAATATGCCGATGATACCCAGCTATACATCTCCACCCCATGTCCAGTCAGCGAAGCAGTGAAAGTGATGTGGGTTTTAAAAGTCCAAACACATAAATATATAAAAATATATCTTTCCTCTACGTCATGGAAACTCGTTTTTCACGGGTGGTCTTGGAACGCATCCCTGCGAAAAACGAGGGATCACTGTATCGTATTTCATTATCAGTTCTTTACAAATTTGAATGCTTAAATTCGGTTACTGGGTTTAAATTCAGTTCCTGTGGATTTACCCACCACGTCTGCTGGAAGCTTTTTCCAAGCGTCTACTACTCTTTCGGTAAAATAATATTTTCTCACGCTGCTTCTGACCTTTCCCCCCAACTATTTCTGTTTGGAACCCATATTGCATCTCAGACATTAACACACTTGAAAATGTTCAAAGATACTTCACAAGGAGAGCCCTTCATTCCTCCACTCGAAGCAGAATACCCTACAAAACTAGACTTACAATCCTGGGTCTTGAAAGCTTAGAACTACGACGCCTTAAACATGATCTAAGTATTGCCCATAAGATCATCTGCTGCAATGTCCTGCCTGTCAATGACTACTTCAGCTTCAACCACAACAACACAAGAGCACACAACAGATTCAAGCTTAATATTAACCGCTCCAAACTTGACTGTAAAAAATATGACTTTAGTAATAGGGTTGTCGAAGCGTGGAACTCCTTACCCGACTCTATAGTATCATCCCCTAACCCCCAACATTTTACCCTTAGACTATCCACGGTTGACCTCTCCAGATTCCTAAGAGATCAGTAAGGGGTGTACATAAGTGCACTAGAGTGCCTTCCGTCCCCTGTCCTTTTGCTCTCCTATATCTCCTATTCCTTTCTTCTATTCCTATATCTCTTCTTCTATTCTTTCATTGATATGTTCTATTACTATACCTTCTTTTCTATTCTTTCTTAGATATATTTTACTATGAGTATCTCCTCTATAACCTTCATCATGTATTTTACTATGTGTATATATATATACTGTATACCCACTAAAACCCTCATTGTGTATTGGACTAACTAACTAACTAACTAACTAACTAACTAACTAACTAACTAAACAAACAAACAAACAAACAAACAAACAAACAAACAAACAAACCTGAAAATAAGGAGGAACTTTCTGACGGTGAGAGCCATCAACCAATGGAACAGAAATTGCCTGCGGAGGTTGAGAGAGCTCTAACACTTGGGACTTTCAAGGGAAGATTGGACTGCCATTTGTCCAAAATGGTGTAGAGGCTTCTGCTTGAGCGGGTGGGTTGGACTAGACTAGATGACCCGCAAGGTCCCTTCCAACTCTTAACTATCCACGGTTGACCTCTTCAGATTCCTAAGAGGTCAGTAAGGGGCGTACATAAGCGCACTAGAGTGCCTTCCGTCCCCTGTCCAATTGTCTCTCCTATATCTCATATTTCTTCTCTACTATATCCTCTATAACCTTCATTGTGTATTATTGTGTATTGGACAAAATAAATAAACAAAATAAATAAAATAAATAAATAAATAACCTCAGATTGTGTCCCCTTGTTCTCCGGTTCACTTTCCTATTAATACTGCCTGGATGGGGGTGACGGGGACGCAGTGGGGTAGCGAAAATGGAGCTCCACCCCAGAGCACCCAATTTGCACTGAAAGATGTTGAAAGAAAATGCAGGGCGTCCTGCATAAGCCACGCCCACAGCGTGGTAGTAAAATTTTTGGTAGCCCTTCAACTGGCCTGTAGTGCGAAATAAAAAAGGATGGTTTTTAATAATTAAAAAATGGGAAATAAAAAATCTCCTTTCCTCCTCCACCCCCACTTCACTGCAGGGCAAACAATTTTTGGTCTCGCCCACGGTAAGTGCCACGGCCCTGCCCACGTCACCTCTTTGGCTGCCCTGTGTCATCCTTCCTAGAATAAGCAGAGTGGCTCCTGCAGAGGTAGATAATGTGAAGGCACAGATCCGTGGGCGGGAGGAATAAATAAGACTTCGCCTCTCTGCTTCGGCTCCAAAGGAGTAGGTGGCAGCGGCCCAAATCCTGGCCTTGAATGATCTCCCACAATTAAAGTCGAGTCAGAACGGGCTGGATGTGGATGAGACACCACTAAGAAATCCCAGGGGATAATTTTAGAAGGAGGCAAGGAGAAGGCACACGTGCATCATTAGCCAAAAAAATAAATAAAAACAAATTGTACAGGGATTACCGTGCCCATTGTTATTATTGTCTTTGTCATCAGAGCTGCTGTCATTGGCAGTTGAATTTGACGTCAAGGCCATTAGAGAAACATAGAAACATAGAAGATTGACGGCAGAAAAAGACCTCCTAGTCCATCTTCCAACCCACGTTTCGCCCACGTTTCTACAACACTCCGTGGCCTGCGCTGGTTGCCGATCAGTTTCCGGTCACAATTCAAAGTGTTGGTTATGACCTTTAAAGCCCTACATGGCACTGGACCAGAATACCTCCGGAACCGCCTGCTGCCGCACGAATCCCAGCGACCGATAAGGTCCCACAGAGTTGGCCTTCTCCAGGTCCCGTCGACTAAACAATATCGTTTGGTGGTCCCCAGGGGAAGAGCCTTCTCTGTGGCGGCCCCGGCCCTCTGGAATCAACTCCCCCCGGAGATTAGAACTGCCCCCACCCTCCTTTGTCTTTCGTAAGTTACTCAAGGCCCACCTATACCGCCAGGCATGGGGGAACTGAGACACCTTACCCAGGTCGCTGGCATTCGTGCGGCAGAAGTTTGACAGTGTTGAGGGAATTATTTTTTTAGTAGAGGGATGGCGTTTGGGGGTGGGGAACTGTTCTTGTGTCTAGTTGTCTTGGTGTGCAGTGCTCTGTAGCGACGTTTTGAGGAGTTGAAACAGTTTATGTCCAGGATGTGAGCGGTCAGTAAATATTTTCACCTGCTCGTCCAAATGTGGCATTTTGAGACAAAAGATACCTTGGCTTTTATAGCAAAATTTTTGGGGGGAGAAAAAAAATTATTTTATTTTATTTTATTTTTAAAATACAACTGGATTTCCCTTGCTGGTTTTTTCCCCCCCTGTGAAAACATTTCACTTCCTTCCCTTCTCATCCAAGAACTTCTTCAGTTCTACAGCTGATTGTGTGGTATGTTGTAGAAACTGAAGAAGCTTCTGTGACGAGAAGCGAAAGGTTTTCAAAGAACAAAACCAAGAATGTCCAGTTGCCTTCTGAGGAAAAAAAATACACAAAAAGTCCCTTTGGAACAACCTTCCAATTCGTGCAAAACCCCAGAAGTAGTCGTATGGCTAACATTCTGAGCAGAGCCTGGCTACAAGTGGTGTGCCACAAGGGTCTGTTCTAGGTCCTATTCTTTTTAATATGTTTTTGAGTGATATAGGGGAAGGTTTGGTAGGGAAGGTTTGCCTATTTGCCGATGCAATAGGGTTGATATTCCTGGAGGCATCTGTAATATGGCAAATGACTTAGCTTTACTAGATAAGTGGTCAAAGCAATGGAAACTACAGTTTAATGTTTAGTGGTCAAAGCAATGGAAACTACAGTTTAATGTTTCCAAATGTAAAATAATGCACTTCGGGAAAAGGAATCCTCAATCTGAGTATTGTATTGGCAGTTCTGTGCTAGCAAAAACTTCGGGAGAGAAGGATTTAGGGGTAGTGATTTCTGACAGTCTCAAAATGGGTGAACAGTGAGGTCAGGTGGTAGGGAAAGCAAGTAGAATGCTTGGCTGCATAGCTAGAGGTATTTATTTATTGATTTGATTTGATTTGATTTGATTTGTATGCCGCCCCTCTCTGTAGACTCGGGGCGGCTAACAACAATGATAAGAACAGCATGTGACAATCCAATAATAAAACAACTAAAAACCCTTATTATAAAACCAAACATACACACAAACACCATGCATAACTTGTAATGGCCTGGGGGAAGGAACATCTCAACTCCCCCATGCCTGGCGGTATAAATGAGTCTTGAGTAGTTTACGAAAGACAGGGAGGGTGGGGGCAATTCTAATCTCCAGGGGGAGTTGGTTCCAGAGGGCCAAGGCCGCCACAGAGAAGGCTCTTCCCCTGGGGCCCGCCAAACGACATTGTTTAGACGACGGGACCCGGAGAACGCCAACTCTGTGGGACCTTATCGGTCGCTGGGATTCATGCGGTAGCAGATGGTTCCGGAGGTAATCTGGTCCAATGCCATGTAGGGCTTTAAAGGTCATGACCAACACTTTGAATTGTGACCGGAAACTGATCAGCAGCCAATGCAGGCCACAGAGTGTTGAGGAAACGTGGGCGAATCTTGGAAGCCCCACGATGGCTCTCGCGGCTGCGTTCTGCACGATCTGAAGTTTCCGAACACTTTTCAAAGGTAGCCCCATGTAGAGAGCGTTGCAGTAATCGAACCTCGAGGTGATGAGGGCATGAGTGACTGTGAGCAATGACAGTCAACAGGTATAACAAACAGGAAGAGGGAGATTGTGATCCCGCTGTATAGAGCGCTGGTGAGACCCCATTTGGAATACTGTGTTCAGTTCTGGAGACCTCACCTACAAAAAGACATTGATAAAACCGAGATCCCAAACGACGTCCCAAAACGAGCATTCAGAAACCATTTTCCCTTGAAATCCTGTCAGCCTTCCTCTATCCTGTTTCTCTCCTCCCCCACCTCTGCCTGAGGGGAGCAAATCCCTTAAAATATAATCCACTGATATTACAACTCCTGTCATTTTTATTATACCTTTACGTTGTCCGTGGGAGCAAGACAAAGTCATACATTGAACTGGCCTCTGGAGGTATCATTGAGAAGAGCTGGGTATTTCCCACACTCCCAACCATTAATCTTAGGATAAGGTCTTTGTTTCTTAATGAGTGATGTAGCAGCAAAGTGGACTCAGCTGGCTCAAAATATATTATGTTTATATTATATATTATGTTGTGAGCCGCCCCGAGTTTTCGGAGAGGGGTGGCATACAAGTCTAATAAATAGTAGTAGTAATAATAGTGGTAGTAGTAATAATAATAATAATAATAATAATAATAATAATAATAATAATAATATTATGTGAAGGGGAGCAAAGCATCAGCGTTGATGGAGGTCAATAATAGGAAGCTTCTCAAGGCGAAGCAAACTAAGGACCAGTACAGAAAAAATGTAACTCAATGTCGTATGGACAGTTGGCGGAACAAAGCATTGCATGGACAGTTCTTGGAGAAGATTGAAGGCAAAGTGGATAAGGAAAATACCTCGTCATGGCTTACAAGTGGAACACTCAAAAAGGAGACAGAAGGTCTAATACTGTCGCACAAGAACAGGCCATTAGAACAAATGCTGTCAAAGCCAGAATTGAAAAATCAACAGACGATCCAAAGTGCAGACTCTGTAAAGAAACAGATGAAACAATCGATCACATACTCAGCTGCTGCAAAAAGATCGCACAGACTGACTACAAGCATAGACATGATGCTGTGGCACAGATGATCCACTGGAACTTGTGCCAGAACTACCATTTCCCAGTGGCAAAGAACTGGTGGGATCATAAGCCCGGAAAAGTGGTCGAAAATGAGCAACCAAAACTACTGTGGGACTTCCGACTTCAGACTGACCGAATTCTGAAGCAAAACACACCAGACATCCTGATTGTGGAGAAAAAGAAAGTATGGATCACCGACATCGCAATCCCAGGAGACAGCAGAATTGAGGAGAAGCAGCTAGAGAAATTAGTGAAATACGAAGATCTAAAAATCGAGCTGCAACGATTCTGGCATAAGCCAGTGAAAGTGGTCCCAGTGGTACTTGGCACGCTGGGCGCAGTGCCAAAGGATCTCAGAGGACATTTGAAAACCATCGGAATTGACAAAATCTCCATCTGTCAATTGCAAAAGGCCGCTTTACTGGGATCGGCAAACGTAATTCGCCGCTACATCAAACAGTCCTGGGTGCTTGGGAAGCGCCCGACTGGTGATGAAATACGAAATCCAGCATAGTGATCTCGTTTGCTGTGTTGTACTGACATAATAATAATAATAATAATAACAACAACAACAACAACAACAACAATATTAATAATAATAATAATGTTGTTGTTGTTGTTGTTGTTGTTATTATTATTATTATTATTATTATTATTATTAACAAAAATTAAGTCCTGAGTTCTAACAAGGTGCCAGAAGAACTAGGGCAGTGATGGTGAACCTTTTCCCTCCCAAGTTGCCGAAAAAGCATGGGCGTGCACTATCACACATGTGTGAGTGCCCACATCCATAATTCAATGCCTTGGGAGGGTGAAAACAGCCTCCCACATCACCTGGAGGCCTCCTGGAGGCTGGAAATGGCCCATTTCCCAACTTCTGGTGGGTCCAGTAGCCTCCTCAGGCTACAAAGGCTTCTCTGGAGCCGGGGGAGGGTAAAAAAGCCCCCCATTGCCCCTGGAGTCTCTCTGGAAGCCAAAAATGCCCTCCCAGAGCCTCTGTGCAGGCCACAAATCTGCTGACCAGCCCACACATGCACGTTGGAACTTAGCTAGGGCAACGGATCCCCTGCCAGCAATAATAATAATAATAATAATAATAATAATAATAATAATAATAATAATAATAATAATTATTATTATTATTATTATTATTATTATTATTATTATTATTATTTAGGGGTAGTGATTTCTCAAAATGGGTGAACAGTGCAGTCAGGCAGTAGGGAAAGCAAGTAGGATGATTGGCTGCATAGCTAGAGGTATAACAAGCAGGAAGAGGGAGATTATGATCCCATTATATAGAGCGCTGGTGAGACCACATTTGGAATACTGTGTTCAGTTCTGGAGACCTCACCTACAAAAAGATATTGACAAAATTGAACGGGTCCAAAGACGGGCTACAAGAATGGTGGAAGGTCTGAAGCATAAAACGTATCAGGAAAGACTTCATGAACTCCATCTGTAGAGTCTGGAGGACAGAAGGAAAAGGGGGGACATGATCGAAACATTTAAATATGTTAAAGGGTTAAATAAGGTTCAGGAGGGAAGTGTTTTTAATAGGAAAGTGAACACAAGAACAAGGGGACACAATCTGAAGTTAGTTGGGGGAAAGATCAAAAGCAACATGAGAAAATGTTATTTTACTGAAAGAGTAGTAGATGCTTGGAACAAACTTCCAGCAGACGTGGTTGGTAAATCCACAGTAACTGAATTTAAACATGTCCGGAATAAACATATATCCATCCTAAGATAAAATACAGAAAATAGTATAAGGGCAGACTAGAGGTCTTTTTCTGCCGTCAATCTTCTATGTTTCTAGGTTTTCTAAAGCTGGAGAATTCCAGCAGAGAATCATGAGAAACTCTGTGGGAGAATTTTTTTTTTTTGCGGCCCAGCTTCGCCGGTGCCGAGGAAGGCAGCCTGGTTCTCGAACTCCCTTCCGCCTGGGGCCTTTGTGATCCTGAGGCCAGTGTGGTCGCGCTGAGCTGGCAGGTGTAGGTGAAACTCAGCCCAGCCCAGGAATTGCTGGAGGTGTGCTGCGAATCAGGATGCGCGGCTGTCGGCTTTCGCAAACCCAACGAGTGGGAGACTTTGAAAGCAAGCTGGAAAGGCTTCTTCTGGTGGCGGTCCGCACAGGGAAGGGATCGTGGGAGGCGCCAAGCTGGCAATAGCTGTGGGGAGGGGTGGGTGGGGGGAGATCCACAGGTCAGGGCCCAGGGTGGGGTACCTACAGGCCCCACAGGCAGGAAGGATGCCTGAGCCATGACGTTCGCCTAGGCACGGTTGCTTTGGGATCAAGTAAGCAGCTAGGAATGCTTTGTGCAGCCACACAACATTTGCCAACGTTCCTTCTGTCCAGGTGTGCATGCGGATGGCAGCTGTGGCAGGTGCCCTAGACAAACCACTCAAGGGAAAGCAAAGCTTTCTGCCGCACGAATCCCAGCGACCGGTTAGGTCCCACAGAGTTGGCCTTCTCTGGGTCCCGTTGACTAAACAATGTCATTTGGCGGGACCCAGGGGAAGAGCCTTCTCTGTGGTGGCCCCAACCCTCTGGAACCAGCTCCCCCCCGGAGATCAGAACTGCCCCCACCCTCCTTGCCTTTCGTAAAGTTGTTAAGACCCATCTCTGCCGTCAGGCATGGGGGAACTGAGACATCTCCCCCGGGCCTATACATTTTATACATGGTACGTTTGTGTGTATGCTTGCTTTTAATAATGGGGTTTTTAGTGTTTTTAAAATTATTAGATTTGTTCTTACATTGTCTTTGTTATTGTTGTGAGCCGCCCCAAGTCTCCGGAGAGGGGCGGCATACAAATCTAATAAATGAATAAATAAATAAAAATAAAAATAAAAATAAAAATAAAAATAATAAAAATAAAAATAAAAATAAAATAAAGCTGGCTTATAAAACCAAACTGGGTTTACTTAGGAACCTAGAAACATAGAAGATTGACGGCAGAAAAAGACCTCACGGTTCATCTAGTCTGCCCTTATAGTATTTCCATTATTTTATCTTAGGATGGATATATCTTTATCCCAGGCATGTTTAAATTCAGTGACTGTGGATTTACCAACCACGTCTGCTGGAAGTTTGTTCCAAGCATCTACTTCTCTTTCAGTAAAATAATATTTTCTCACGCTGCTTCTGATCTTCTGAACCTTATTTATTTGTTTGTTTGTTTGTTTGTTTGTCTATTTACTTACTTATTTATTTACTTACTTACTTACTTACTTACTTACTTACTTACTTACTTACTTACTTACTTACTTACTTACTTACTTACTTACTTATCAGATTTGTATGCCGCCCCTCTCCGTAGACTCCGGGCGGCTAACAGCAATAATAATACAATGTAAACAAATCTAATATTTAAGTTAATTAAAAAACCCCAATTTAAGAAACCAATCATACATACTGACAAAGCATGCATAAATTTATTTAACCCTTTAACATATTTAAATGTTTCGACTTTCCCCACTTTCCCTTCTGTCCTCCAGACTACACAGATTGAGTTCGTGAAGTCTTTCCTGATAAGTTTATGCTTAAGACCTTCCACCTTTTTAAAATTATTTCTAGCATTTTAATTCCACCTTTTATTTCTATTCAGTGGACTGTTTTTAATGGGAAAGTGAACACAAGAACAAGGGGGCACAATCTGAGGTTAGTTCCAAGCATCTACTACTCTTTCGGTAAAATAATATTTTCTCACGTTGCTTCTGATCTTTCCCCCAACTAACCTCAGATTGTGCCCCCTTGTTCTTGTGTTCACTTTCCTATTAAAAACACTTCCCTCCTGAACCTTATTTAACCCTTTAACATATTTAAATGTTTTGATCATGTCCCCCCTTTTCATTCTGTCCTCCAGACTATACAGATTGAGTTCGTGAAGTCTTTCCTGATATGTTTATGCTTAAGACCTTCCACCTTTTTGTAGCCTGTCCATAATATAAGAAATAACTGACGATTTCTTAGTTTTCTTAGGAATTCTCTGAAGAGTTCTCTGATGCTCTGAGGAATTAGATGTTCTACTGCCCCTCCCCACCTGAAAAGAACTCTGTTCCAACTGCCAGTGGGCATGGCCAGTTCCTGTGGCCATCCTGCCTGCTGGGAGCTTAGATATTCTACTCCATGCTAAGGAGTTAGATGTTCTACCCGCCCTCCTCCACCTGAAAGGGAGAGAAGAGGATAAGATAAGAGAGGCTTTTGTGGTGCAAGCCTGAGGGAGAGAAGGGGAAAGAAGAGGCTGATAGTAACTACTCATTAATGTTCCAGCTTTAACTGTCAATTTATCAAGCCCGATCACATATCTTCATAGGGAAGTAGGGGTAACCAGCTACTAGTTAAGTAATAAGCCAGCATGGATCTATTTATTTATTTAATGCACCTTCCCTGAGGGTTGGGGAGAACACATAAAAAAGACACCATTTTACCATTTTAAAGTATATATAGAGCGCTGGTGAGACCCCATTTGGAATTCTGTGTTCAGTTCTGGAGACCTCACCTACAAAAAGATATTGACAAAATTGAACGGGTCCAAAGACGGGCTACAAGAATGGTGGAAGGTCTTAAGCATAAAACGTATCAGGAAAGACTTCATGAACTCAATCTGTATAGTCTGGAGGACAGAAGGAAAAGGGGGGTGAAATGAATGAGACTCAGACAGGAGTACAAGATGGTTCCGTTTATTCAGCTCTCTCGAAAAGTGACTTCAGCAAGGAACGCATCTGAGCTGTCAGTGTCAGAACAGCCCTTTTTATACCTTTAAGGCTCGCGCCTAAAAGAAACGGCCGTGCGTCTTAGCCAATCAGACGCGGCCAAGGTTTATTCACAGTTTAAACAGTATTTACAAGGCATTTTCTTTTACAGATTTTACATTGGTTATATACAGACTTAACACCCCTCCCTCATTAGTTGAGACAACTGTCACTCAGTGAGCCAAGTGACGTAGTCCTCCAATCGATTGGGCCGGCGTGACGTGCGCTCAGACCTGCGCAGATCATTACCGGCTGGTATGTCTATGGTGGAGGTTGGTTCGTCGTTGTCTCCTGTCCGCGGCTGGGCCCAAGTTGGGGCTCTGGCCTGCGGAGATAAGTATGCTGATGGTGCTCCCTGCCCAGAAGAGGAGGAAGGCTCGGCATCGCTGGAGGAGGCATCTGGCCGTGGTAAGTCCTTTTGTAATTCCAAAAGTTCGAGTTGCGAATTAATGTCTGCTTGGGGGGAAGAATTTCCGTTAGCGGCCGGCATTCCATTTGATGTTATGCGCCCCCTTAAATGATCGATGTGCCGCCTCCATGTGCGGCCATCTTCCAGTTGAACCACATAAGACTTTGGGGCTGTTTGTTGCAATATTTTTCCTTTCAGCCAACTCAACCCCCCATCAAAATTTCTAGCAAAAACAAAAACAAAACCTTATTTTTCGACCCATTAAAATCTCTGCTGGGCTTTTATTTGTGATAGAATTTGGGGTGATATGCTGCATTAATAGAAACTGATCTAATTTGTGTTGTATTTCCCCTGGGCCTGCCCTGCGCAAGGCTTCTTTGGCCACACGTACATAACGTTCTGCAAGGCCATTAACCCATGGCGAGTAAGGGGATGTGAGTGCGTGTCTGACCCCCAAGTTGCTCAAAAAACACTCAAATTGTCTGGCAGTCAATTGTGGCCCGTTATCTGAAACCAGGATGTCTGGGCACCCATGTGTGGCAAACAAATGATATAGTGCCTTGATGGTGGCACAAGTAGTAATGTTTTGCATAGCAATGATTTCCACCCATCTGGAGAACGCGTCTACCACAATTAAAAAGTTTTGGGTTCCAATAGGCCCTGCGAAGTCAATATGAATGCGGGACCATGGCCCAGTGGGCCTTTCCCATTCCAGAGGTGTTGTTTTCGGGGGATTGGGTCGTGACTCCTGGCAAGGGTCACAGTTTGCTACCCATTGCTCAATGTCCCTATCTAAACCTGGCCACCACAAATAGCCCCTGGCCAACCCTTTCATTCTGACAATGCCTGGGTGGCCTGCATGCAACATACTTAGTACCTTCTGTTTTAAGGTATTGGGAATGACCACCCTGTCACCCCATAACACGCATCCCTTCAAGTAGGATAATTCCAACCTTTTAGATTTGAATTCTGACAGCCCAGTTTCTTCAGAGTCTCCCAACCATCCTTTTAGAATACAATTGATTACTTTTAACAATAATAAATCCTTCTTGGTGTGCTCAGCCACCTCTTTGGCAGTGGTCAGGCAGTTTTCCTCAAGGTCAATTAGTAAGACATCCTCTGTGGGGGTTGGATCTGAGACTAACTCGGGCATGGGGCATCTACTTAACCCGTCAGCATGATTTATTGATTTTCCCCCCTTATGTGTTAGATGGTATTGGTATCCTGACAGGAAAAGGGCCCATCTTATTAATCTGGGGGACATGAAGGGAGGAGTTGGTTTATTGGCAGCTAGAAGACCAAGCAGGGGTTTGT
The DNA here is from genome assembly GCF_031021105.1 of Erythrolamprus reginae. NCBI lineage: Eukaryota > Metazoa > Chordata > Lepidosauria > Squamata > Dipsadidae > Erythrolamprus > Erythrolamprus reginae. Next base: position 15,623,236 of record NC_091950.1, read on the forward strand.
GATCTGTTATTAGTTCAAAACTCCTCCCACAGAGATAATAATGGAATTTCTTAACGCTAGAGACTAGGGCCAATGCCTCTTTGTCTAATTGGCTGTAGTTTCTCTCTGCCATGGACAATGTTTTAGAAAAGAAGGCGATGGGGGCCCTCTGTATTGTTTGGCATTATGTGAGCTAATACCCCACCTACCCCATACGCCGAAGCATCGCACGTGAGCCTTATTGGCAAAGTTGAGCTATATTGAACCACTACGCTCTTAGAGGTCAATAACTGTTTTATTTTATGAAAAGCTTCGCGCTCCATTGTGCCCCAGGTCCAGGGAACTCCCTTCTGCAGCAGTCGGTGTAGTGGTTCTGCTGCCATTGCCTTCTGTTTAAGGAAGACAGAATAAAAATTAAGGAGGCCCAGAAATGCTTGGAGTTCTGTCTTATTATTTGGCTCGGGTGCTTTGGTTATGGCCTCTAGTTTGTCTGCTGTGGGGTGTATTCCCTCACTGTCTATTCTATAGCCCAAAAATTCTATGCTACTTGCTCCCCACACACACTTGTCTGGTTTTACTTTTAACCCCTTAGCTTGCAGTCTAGCCAATACTTCTCTGATGCGCATGTTTAATTCTGCTTGGTTTTTTCCTGATATAAATATATCGTCAAAATATGGGGAGGTTCCTTTTATACCTGCCAATAATCGTTCCATGAAACTTTGGAAAATACCTGGGGCGGTACTGACCCCAAATTGCAGGCGGGTGCACCTAAAAGCACCCCTATGGGTTACTATGGTCTGGGCCAGGGATGTGGCCTCATCGACCGGAAGCTGTTGGTATGCCTGTGCCAGGTCGATTTTCGAAAATACTCTCCCTTCCCCCAAAGAATGAAGCAATTGTTGGACCACTGGGATCGGGTATGGATGGTGTTGAAGGGCCTTATTGATAGTGGCTTTGTAGTCTGCACAGACCCTTAAGGAGCCATCAGGTTTAACTGGAGTGACAATGGGGGTTTCCCATGGCGCTTGTTCTACAGGGACTAAGATGCCCTGGGCAATCAATTTGTCTAATTGGATGTCTAGTTTAGGCAATAGTGGTAGGGGTACCCTACGAGGCTTAAGTCTGACTGGGGGTACCTTGGGATCTAGAGAGAAGGAGATAGGGGCCCCATTATAGGTGCCCAAAGTAGGGCTGAAAACCTCAGGAAATTCTTGGATAAAGTTAGGAATATCAGGTTCAGCATTTACATGACACAGACCCAGTATTTCAATTCCCAAAGGAGACATCCATGTTAACCCCAGGAGGGAGTGTTTGGCTCCCTCAACCACAATCAGAGGAAGAAAATATTCACAATTTTTAAATTTCACAGGCACATCTACTTTCCCCAAAACAGGTATGACATTACCTTGAAAATCCCTTATTATTAAAGTTGAGTTAACAAAATCAGTTTTAAGAAAATTTGGCATATACATTTTGAATTTGTCCCAAGGCATAATAGAATGCTTAGAGCCTGTATCTAATTCTAGGTTACAAGGCTTGTTATTTAAAAGTAGTGAGATGATAATTTTGTTCCCTCCTTTAGCAGTTGCGCAATTTACGTAAGTTTGTGCTTTACCTCGTGCGTAGTCACGGTTAGCGGTAGAGTCGTTTCTGCGATTGAAGCCTCTGAAAAATTTGTTGTCTCGCGGTTGTTGTGCCTGGTTGTTGAAACGTTGTTGGCGGGGTGTAGAGAAGGACTCCTCTGGAAGGGGCGCTCTGCAAGCCTCGGCGATGTGCCTGCGTCGATTGCAGCGGCGGCAAACGGCGTCTCTGAAGGGGCAACGCTGTCGTGGGTGATTTCCTCGGCAACCGGGGCATGGGTTGGAGGGGCGTTGGTATCTGGGTTGTCTGGCTTGCTCGGAAGGCAGCAGGAGACAGGTGTCGTTGTCCGTAGCAGCTGGGCTGAGGTCATCTGTGGTTTCGGCGCGGGAAACAGCAACGGAGATTTTGGAGACGGTGTCTTTCTTTTCGTGTTCCTTGAGTTCTTTGGCGGCCGCGTCAGCTACTTCGGCTGTTTGAGCCAGCTTGATGACTGACTGAAGTGTTGGGTCGTCCTCTGTTAGGATTTTGTTCCGGACGGTCGCGTTCTTCATTCCGAAGATCAGAGCGTCTGTGAGGCGAGCTTCTGGGCTGTCAAATTTGCACTTTGACAGCACCGTGCGAAGTCTCGTGGCGAATTGATTGATTGTCTCAGACTCACGCTGGGTCATCCTGGAAAATTGATGTCTGTAGACTACGGCAGGCTTCGTTGGTTTGAAGTGGTTTGCCAGTCTTGCTTGGAGGTCGTCCCACGGAACGGATTTAGCTGGAAGCGGGTCGGTAAGCGTTTGGACGAGGTCAAAAATCTCAGTCCCGCAATAGTTCAAGAAGATCGCCCGCTTCCTGTCGTCTTCAGCTTCTCCCATTCCTGCCGCTTCCAGGAAGATTTCGAATTTCGCCATGTAGGCGTCCCAAGACGACTTCTCGGGGTCGAAGTAGTCGGGAGCCCGGCCGATCTGGAGGTGATTCATGCTTGACTCGTGGATTCTTCGTTCTCTCGTCGCCAGTGAAATGAATGAGACTCAGACAGGAGTACAAGATGGTTCCGTTTATTCAGCTCTCTCGAAAAGTGACTTCAGCAAGGAACGCATCTGAGCTGTCAGTGTCAGAACAGCCCTTTTTATACCTTTAAGGCTCGCGCCTAAAAGAAACGGCCGTGCGTCTTAGCCAATCAGACGCGGCCAAGGTTTATTCACAGTTTAAACAGTATTTACAAGGCATTTTCTTTTACAGATTTTACATTGGTTATATACAGACTTAACAGGGGGGACATGATTGAAACATTTAAATATGCTAAAGGGTTAAATAAGGTCCAGGAGGGAAGTGTTTTTAATAGGAAAGTGAACCCAAGAACAAGGGGGCACAATCTGAAGTTAGTTGGGGGAAAGATCAAAAGCAACGTGAGAAAATATTATTTCACTGAAAGAGTAGTAGATCCTTGGAACAAACGTCCAGCAGACATGGTTGGTAAATCCACAGTAACTGAATTTAAACATGCCTGGGATAAACTTTATTATTTATTATTTATTATTATTATTTATTATATTTGTATGCCGCCCCTCTCCGTAGACTCGGGGCGGCTCACAACAATAACAAGAACAATGTAAAAAACAAATCTAATAATTTAAAAAACACTAAAAACCCCATTATTAAAAGCAAACACACACACAAACATTCCATGTATAAACTGTATAGGCCCGGGGGAGATGTGTCAGTTCCCCCATGCCTGACGACAGAGATGGGTCTTAAACATAGATCCATCCTAAGATAAAATACAGGAAATAGTATAAGGGCAGACTAGATGGACCATGAGGTCTTTTTCTGCCGTCAATCTTCTATGTTTCTATGTTTCTAAGTTTAAATGACCCAATTCCAGGCATACGTAATTCTAGTGGAAGTCTGTTCCAAAGAACTGGAGCCAGGTAGAAAAAAAAATCTTCTTAACCACACAGTAGCTATTCTAGCACACTGCAGCTATATATTTCCTCCACCCTCTTCTCCTTCCAAGCTTAACCACTCAAGTGATTTTCCATTCAGCATTAAGTAATGTTTGAGGTCCGTTGCGGAACGGATCCTAAATTTTGTCCACCCGGGCCTGAAAATGGCTGTATGGTGATTGTGCATGTGCAAAATTTCACGTGCAACATTTATGAGTCAAAATAGAGAGCTGTGAAAATATTTACTGACCCCTCGCATCCTGGACATAAACTGTTTCAACTCCTCCCCTCAAAACGTCGCTATAGAGCACTGCACACTGTTGTGATTCAGTCTGAGGCTCCTCAGGGAACGGCTGGAACTCTGCCGGCTCCATGCTCAGAGGGGGAGGACGAGGAACAGGAGGAGGAGGAGGACCAGGCAGACGGGGAAGAGGAATGTCTGGACGAGGAGGAGGGAGAACAGCCAGAGACCCCCGGGGGGGAGCTCTCCCCAGCGAGTAGCTTGGAGTCATTAGATGAGAACGCACAAGCCATCATAGATATGAGGCAGAGAAGGGCAGCACAAAGAAGGGGACAATTAGCCAGGTATTTATTTATTTATTTATTACTTAGATTTGTATGCCGCCCCTCTCCGAAGACTCGGGGCGGCTCACAACATGTAAAAACAAATCATAAGCAATCAGACAAATTTAAAATATTTAAATATTTAAAAAAACCCATATGCTAACAGTCACACACACAGACATACCATGCATAAATTAAACGTGCCCAGGGGGAGATGTTTCAGTTCCCCCATGCCTGACGGCAAAGGTGGGTTTTAAGGAGTTTACGGAAGGCAGGAAGAGTAGGGGCAGTTCTAATCTCCGGGGGGAGTTGGTTCCAGAGGGCCGGGGCCGCCACAGAGAAGGCTCTTCCCCTGGGGCCCGCCAACCGACATTGTTTAGTTGACGGGACCCGGAGAAGGCCCACTCTGTGGGACCTAATCGGTCGCTGGGATTCCATCCCTAGGTATTTCCTAGGTATTTCCATCCCTAATAGGCAACAGCTGGGTTTGGGTGTGGTTCTCCTCAGAAAGGTTGAAAAGGCAGGCCCGCCCTGCCTGTATTGTGGAGAGTTATCTTTTGGGAGTCCTGTGACCTTGCTTCGATCCTTGGCGTCTCTGATTCTGGCTTGTGGCCTCGAAGGCTGAAAACTTGGGGGAGGCGTGGGTTTTATTATCCACAGTGGTGTGTGTGCCAGCAAGAAGCCTGTTGTATTGTCTGGCCGTCGTGACTCTTCTGTGAAGCTTCACAGCATTCCAGTTTGTAAGAACAGTTTTTGTTATCTGTGTTTGTTTTCAAAGATATAAAATGACTTTGCTTTTTACCAGCGTGTCTGGCTACTCTTTTTAGTTGGTGTTGGTGTCTGGGGGAACCCAGACAGAACAGCACACCAAGACAACTAGACACAAGAACCATTTTTTTCCATGAACGCCATCACTCTGCTAAACCAATTATTCCCTCACCGCTGTCAAACTATTTACTAAGCCTGCACAACTATTACTACTAGTTTTTTCTCATCATTGCTATCACCCATTTCGTCCCACTTACAGGTATGACTGTGTGACTGTAACTTGTTGCTTGTATCTTTACATTTTTTATTGATTGTTTCTTCATTGCTTATTTGACCTCTAATTAAGTGTTGTACCTCGTGATTCTTTACAAATGTATCTTTTTCTTTTATGTACACTGAGAGCATATGCACTAAAGACAAATTCTTTGTGTGTCCAATCACATTTGGCCAATAAAGAATTCTATTCTATTCTATTCTATTCTACTCTACCTCTACTCTACCTCTATTCTACTCTACTCTATTCCATATTTGATTTGATTCTATATTCTATTTCCTATTCTACATTCTACATTCTACATTCTACATTCTACATTCCATATTCCATATTCTATCCTATTCTATCCTACTCTATCCTATTCTATCCTATTTTCTATTGTATTCCATTTTGCATATTCCATATTCTATTCCATTCCATTCCATTCTATATTCCATATTCCATATTCCATATTCTATTCCATTCTATATTCTATATTCTATATTCTATATTCTATATTCTATATTCTATATTCTATATTCTATATTCTATATTCTATATTCTATATTCTATATTCTATATTCTATATTCTATATTCTGTCATCCTATTCTATTCTATTCTATTCTATTCTGTGGAGGACTTGGCTCTCATTGCAGGACTACCGACCACATGCCCTAACCTGGACATGGAGTTTGGATGAGCCACGAAAAGTAAGAATCGGAGGAGGAAAGGCTTTGGTGGACGAGGGGACCCCGAGTCTCGTTTGGGGTCCACTCTCCATATATCCTCAAGATTACAACCCTCAACCCCCGGGGGTAAATAATTCTGCTCAGCTAAACCGATTGCAGGCTTGCCTTCCTGGGAAGCCGCCTCCCTCCCTCCCTCCCTCCCGTCACAAAAGCAAAAGATTAAATTCCCTGCATCGCGTGGGATCCCATCTAATTCCATCCATCGTGCCACGGAGAAACCTCGCAGCTAGCAACGCCGTGTGCCAGGGTTTCTAGACTAACGGCAGATGGTTTCGTCTGCCTAGCTCTGCCTGTTTGGCCTGAAATGATCAGAAATGGCAGATGTTCCTGGCTGCATCATTCTACAGACACACACACACACATGCAAAAACCACCACCCCAAAACCCAACCCTCGTATGGCTCCTTTGCTAGATAGTCAGATGTTTGAGTTTGGGGTTTGCTGCTGGAGCTCACAGCCCTGGCGTCACACCCTCCTCCTCTGCTGAACACTGGGATCTATGTTACTGAGATGAATGGCAGAATTACAGCAGATGGCAATCGGCAATTACCCAGGGCCAAGGAGGCTAAGGGCCGGCCAGGGAAATCTCTGCAGAACCTGAGTTGTTAGCTTAAGGCATTCCTTTTGATCAAAGTTTAGAATTTGGGGCATGGCAATCAAAGATCTCTAGCTAATTTGTATTTCATAAGGAAAACTAACCAGGGCACCGAATGTAAGCTTGCTTGCTTTTCTTTCTTTCTTTCTTTCTTTCTTCCTTCCTTTTCTTTCTCATTCTTTCTCCTCTTTCTTGTCTTTCTTTCCTTCCTTCATTTCTCTTCCTTCCTTTCCCTCCTTCCCTCTCTATCCCTTTCTCTTTCTTCCTTTTTTCTTTCTCTTCCTCCCTCCCTCCTTCCTTCTATTTTTTCCCAACTACCCTCTCCCTCTTTCTTTCTTTCTTTCTTTCTTTCTTTCTTTCTTTCTTTCTTTCCTTCTTTTCTTTCTTTCTTTCCTTCCTTTCTCTTCCTTCCTTTCCCTCCTTCCCTTTTCTTCCTTTCTTTCTTTCTCTTCCTCCCTCCCTCCTTCCTTCTATTTTTCCCAACTACCCTCTCCCTCTTTCTTTCTTTCTTTCTTTCTTTCTTTCTTTCTTTCCTTCTTTTCTTTCTTTCTTTCCTTCCTTTCTCTCTCTTCCTTCCTTTCTTTCCCTCCCTCTCCCTTTCTCTTTTCCTCTCTCCCTCTCTTTCTTTTTTCTTTCTTTCCTTCCTTTCTCTCTCTTCCTTCCTTTCTTTCCCTCCCTCTCCCTTTCTCTCTTCCTCTCTTTCTTTCTTTCTTTCATTCCTTCTCTCCCTCCCTCCTTCCTTCCTTCCTTCCTTCCTTCCTTCTGTCCTTCCTTTTAAGGGTAAACTTTGCAGGAGGGAAGTTGCAGGGAGGAAACCAGAATTCACCGAGGCACTGTCCCTTCCGTAGGTTATCCGAGGTAAGCCAAAGAAAAACTTTGGACTGCGTTATCTCAGCTACCTAATTCCAACACTGATCTTTTGCCCTGCACATTAAAATAAACTTTGGATTACTTGAGTCATTAGAACTTGCGGGAATGGCTCAGAAGGAGCCGATTACGGATTTACTACGTGGGTTTTTCTGAATGAAACCAGAACACCTTTTGTACGCTGAGATTTTTTCAAGGAACTGATTCATGCTGTCACGGGTTTTTATGACATAAGTGGGGAGAGTTTGTGGCTTGTGATGAGATTCTTGACCAAAACGAAAGCCCAACATAGAACATAGAAACATAGAAGATTGGCGGCAGAAAAAGACCTCATCTAGTCTGCCCTTATACTATTTCCTGTATTTTATCTTAAGGTGGATACATGTTTATCCCAGGCATGTTTAAATTCAGTTCCTGTGGATTTACCAACCACGTCTGCTGGACGTTTGTTCCAAGCATCTACTACTCTTTCAGTAAACATAGCAATGGCTCGGTAGTGGGTTCTAAATAGGGATGGGTTCTGGATCCTTTTGCTGCCAGCTCACTCGCGTGAGCCCACAGCAATAAAAAAATAGCTCCTGCACATACGTAGAAGCAAAAATTGGCTTCTGTTCATGCGCAGAAGCAAAATCCAAGATGGCATCGCCCACAGAGACACCAACAAAACCGGCTCCATGATGTGATCGCCAAGTTACGAAGGGTTCTAAACAGTGATAGGCTGCCAAAGTTTTTACTGCCACACTATGTGTTGTGGTTAGCTCTGGCCCAGCTCCTGCCCCAAGGACTGTGGATGTGCGGGAGACATCCACATGCTGCAGGCCTGTTTTGCCCCCAGTGGAATCTGCTGATGAAAGCTCCTCTGACCAAGAAGACATGAGTGACAGGGAGGACGAGAGTGTGGCAGACAGCTCAGTAGGAGATCAATTATCTAGCTCCTCCTCGGATTCGGAACAAGAGTTAATGATACAGCCACGCATGCGAAGAGCGATACATAGGCAACAACAACTGAGAGATTATTATCATTATTATGTGGTTGGGTGGGGCTGTGGTGATTAGTGAGGCTGCTATAAAGAGCAGCCTGTGGGTTTGGCCATTGTGGAGGATTATCTGATCGTTGTGTTTCGTGACTGCTTTACTGACTTTGACTTTTTGTGTGCTGATTTTTCTACGCTTTGGAACTAAACCAGAGCAAAGTGTGTTTCACTTTGTGAAAGAAGAAGGACTGTGAATTGCCTCACAGCTGCAAGCTAAGTATCACAGAACTGATAAGTCTTTGGAGAGGGGCGGCATACAAATCTAAGTAATAAAATAAATAAATAAATAAATAAATAAATAAATAAATAAATAAATAAATAAATAAAGGGACTTGTACAAATTACCAGTTTGTTTGGAGACGAGTGCTCTTGGCTATACCAAAAGAGGGCTTGGTTTAAGTGAATTTTCATTATAAAGAACATTGTTTTGAATTTTCAAACGTGTGTGTGTCTAAAATTTGTACCTGTGAATTTTTGGGAGGAGTCTACCAGAGAGCCCGACAGAACACTATGGGTGTGGTTTGATGGTCATGTGACTAAGTAGGAGTGGCATGCTGGCCATGTGTCCTTTCAGTGGTTCCAAGAAGGCACCACACCCATTATTATGCGTTGTGGCTTCCAGACAGATGAGCTGTATTCAAGGATTGGTCTGGCGAAAGTTTTGTATGATCTGGTTAGTAGTGTGAGATTACCGGAGAAGGAGCAGGAGGAGATAGAGGAGGAGGAGGAGGAACAAGAGAAGGAGGAAGAGGTAGAAGAGGAGGAAGAAGAGAGGTAGAAAAGGAACAGCAGGAAGAAGTGGAAGTAGAAAAGGAGGAGGAGCAAGGGGAGGAGCAGGAGGAGGAGCAAGAGGAGGAGGTAGAAGAGGAGATAGAAGAAGAGGAGGAGCAAGAGCAGGAAGTAGAAGAGGAGGAGGAGCAAGGGGAGGAGCAGGAGGAGGAGCAAGAGCAGGAAGTAGAAGAGGAGGAGGAGAGTTAACGCTAACCAAGCTTAACATTCTGGGCTGAGATTTGTAAACCAGCTTCTCAAATTAGCTAGTCAAGCAGGTTGTGTGTGCGCATGCCTAAGGCCAGTCCTTGGGGCATTTTCCTCTCGCTTTTTGCACATGAGCTGTGAAACCTGGACTGGGGATGATGAGACAGATACCTGTTGAAATGCATCAGGCAATCTTATTTTTTATAACTTTATTGAGTTCGACCAGGTTTCGCTTGTTTAGACCCTGTCGTGCAGCGCAACTCACTGGAAAAAGCAATTAGACTTGGAAGAGTTAGCAGTGAAAGGGAGCAAGGATGCCAAAGAACAGGCGGGGAGAAGCCTCCATGGGGCCTCTCTAGGAATCTCCTGGGAGGAAACAGGGCCGGAAAAGGCCTGGAGAAGCCTCCGTGGGGCCTCTGTAGGAATCTCCTGGGAGGAAACAGGGCCGGAAAAGGCAGGGAGAAGCCTCCGTGGGGCCTCTCTAGGAATCTCCTGGGAGGAAACAGGGCGGGAAAAGGCGGGGAGAAGCCTCCGTGGGGCCTCTCTAGGAATCTCCTGGGAGGAAACAGGGCCAGAAAAGGCAGGGAGAAGCCTCCGTGGGGCCTCTCTAGGAATCTCCTGGGAGGAAACAGGGCCGGAAAAGGCGGGGAGAAGCCTCCGTGGGGCCGCTCTAGGAATCTCCCAGGAGGAAACAGGGCCAGAAAAGGCAGGGAGAAGCCTCCATGGGGCTTCTCTAGGAATCTCCTGGGAGGAAACAGGGCCTCCACCCTCCTTGTGGTTTCCCCAATCGCACACATTATTTGCTTTTACATTGATTCCTATGGGGAAAATTGCTTCTTCTTACAAACTTTTCTACTTAAGAACCTGGTCACGGAACGAATTAAGTTCGTAAGTAGAGGTACCACTGTACCTTCTATTCAGGTTACAATAAAAACAGTATTTCATTAATTAGTCATGTATAACCCCCAAAATGAATTTGTAATTCCAAATTATTTACTTTTGGCCCACATCAAACTCCCAAACCTCGATCTCTCGTTTTGACATCTCTCAAGGGCTCAACTGTCCTAGCCAGGAAAGGAAAGGTGTTGGATGAGTCGCTGTTGAAGGTCAGCCTCTCGGCCGCCTCCCTCTGAGTCAGAAGGGCCGGTGGGCGTCCCTCCCCCCCTCTCAAGGCGTGGCCTGGCCGTGACGCAACGGGGCTGTCACACAAAGCACAGGGACACACTCACAGCCCAGGCATTCCCACGCCAAGGCAAGGCGTGCCAGTGTCCCAGCTGGTGCCCAGCCAGAAATGTAACACGGCCCCTGTCATCCACCCAGCCCTGAGGAGGTGGGGAATTGCACCCGGGCACATCAATGCCCAGAGCATGCCTGCAACCAGTTCTCCCTCCCTCCCTCTCTCTCTCTCTATGTGCGTGTGTGTTTTCATTTTCTCCAAAGGTGTTAGCCTTAGTCTTTGCTATTATCCTACTCTTTGCTATTAACCTGATCCTACGTAGCTTCTGCTCTGGCAATCTCTCACTACTGACTAGAGCCTACAAAACCTATGCCAGACCCATTCTCAAATACAGCTCATCTGTCTGGAACCCACACCACATCTCAGACATCAACACTCTCGAAAACGTCCAAAGGTACTTCACCAGAAGAGCCCTTCACTCCTCCACTCGAAACAGAATACCCTACAAAAATAAACTAACTATCCTGGATCTTGAAAGCTTAGAACTGCGGCGCCTAAAACACGATTTAAGTATTGCCCACAAGATCATATGCTGCAACGTCCTTCCGGTCAACGACTACTTCAGCTTCAACAGCAACAACACAAGAGCACGCAACAGATTCAAACCTAATATTAACCGCTTCAAACTTGACTGTAAAAAATATGACTTTAACAATCGAGTTGTCGAAGCGTGGAACTCATTGCCGGACTCAGTGGTGTCAGCCCCCAGCCCCCAACATTTCTCCCTAAGACTCTCCACGATTGACCTCTCCAGGTTCCTAAGAGGCCAGTAAGGGGCGTACATAAGTGCACTGGTGTGCCTTTCATCCCCTATCCAATTGTCTTTCCTTATCTCATATATCATATATTTTCTCTCCTTTCCTTCTACTTCTCTTCTTTCTTACTTTCAATCTTTATATATATTACTTAATGTCTATTCTCTTTCATATGTATTGTATATTGGACAAAGAATAAAATAAAATAAATAAATAAAATAAAATAATAACTATTTAAGACTAAAAACTATTCTCTGTAGCAGTGTTTCCCAACCTTGGCAACTTGAAGATATTTGGACTTCAACTCCCAGAATTCCCCAGCCAGCGAATGGTGAGAGCCATCAACCAGTGGAACAGAAGTTGCCTGCAGAGGTTGAGAGAGCTCCAACACTTGGGACTTTCAAGGGAAGATTGGACGGCCATTTGTCCGAAATGGTGTAGGGGCTTCTGCTTGAGCGGGGGTGGGTGGGTGTTGGACTAGATGACCTGCAAGGTCCCTTCCAACTCTTAACAAATAAATAAACAAAAAATAAAAGAATAGGTGAACGAGATGTCTAGGAAAGGAATTGATTGGTACACAAAGTATTTTCAACTTGAATCCCCCATGATCATGCGGTGGTGAGAATTTGATTGGGATGTTTGAGGTACAAATGTAGTGATTATATTGAAGGGTTTTCATTGCTATGAAATGTTTTAATTGATTATTGTATTGTTTTATCATTTATCGTTGTAAGCCGCCCTGAGTCCGCCAGGGAGTGAGCGGCATATAAATTCAATTAATTAAATTCTCCTTCTTCTCCCCCTTCCCCTCTTCCTTTCCTCTTCCTCCTTTCCTCCTCTTCCATCTCTCCCCCTCCTTTCTCCTTCCCCCTCTCCTCGTCCTCCACCTCCTCCTGCTCCTCCCCTTCTTCTCCTCCTCCCCCTTTTCCTCCTCCTTCCCCTCTTCTCCATTCCTCCTCCTCCTCCTCCTCCAACAGAATGAGTGTCGATGATCTCTTGCATCTGGCTGGGAACTATGGGAGTGGTATTCCATCCCTCTGGAAAGCCGCAGACCAAGGGCTGACTGAAAGATTCGCACCTTCCCTCTGACACAATGGGTCCTCCCAGCTCTGCTTAGTTTCCACCCACTAATGGGGTTCTTGGCTGCCACCCTGTCTCTGCCTGTCTGTCTCTCTCTCTCTCTCTCTCTCCTTCTCCTCCGCTCTCCGTTCCCCACGCCTTCTCATGACTGGCGCTGTCACAAGCTCGTCTTCAAAAATTTCATTTATTTATTTTATTTATTTTTGTCCGATGCACAATAATGCACAATGAAGGTTATAGAGAATATACTTGAGTAAAATATATTATAGAAAGAATAGAAGTGAAAATAAAGGAATAAAATATATCAATAAGAGAATAATAGAAAAGCTATAGGGATAGTATTTATTTACTTACTTACTTTCTTATTTATTTATTTATTCATTCATTCATTCATTCATTCATTCATTCATTTATTGGATTTGTATGCCGCCCCTCTCCATGGACTCGGGGCAGCTAACAACAGTGATAAAAACAGCATGTAACAATCCAATACTATATATAGTAGGTATATATAATATACATATACTATATATCCAATATATATATAGTAGGTACTATATATGAGATATAGGAGGGACAATAGGACAGGGGACGAAAGGCACGCTAGTGCACTTATGCGTGCCCCTTACTGACCTCTTAGGAATCTGGAAAGGTCAACTCTGGATAGTCTAAGGTAAAATGTTGGGGGTTAGGGGAAGATACTGCAGAGTCCGGTAATAAGTTCCACCGCTTCGACAACTCGATTGCTAAAGTCGAATTTTTTACAGTCCAATTTGGAGTGGTTAATATTAAGCTTGTATCTGTTGTGTGCTCTTGTGTTGTTGTGGTTGAAGCTGAAGTAGTCACTCACAGGCAGGACGTTGCAGCATATGATCTTGTGGGCAATACTTAGATCATGTTTAAGGCGTCGTAGTTGTAAGCTTTCTAGACCCAGGATAGTAAGTCTAGTTTCATAGATAAATCACGGTTGATCATTAGGGAGCATTACAGAATTAGCCAGGCAGCTGTGGAAGGAGGAAGGGATGCCTCTGAGACCTGTCAGTGTGCCATCCAAGCCCTGAGCTGGGCCGGTGCTGGATTGCTCTAACCACTGGCCCACCCTTCCTGAATGCCCGGAGACTGGCCAGAAGGGCGGGTGACACTTCTATGGATCACACACCCCGAGAGGGAGGAACAGCTGCCAGTAGCAGAACCAACACAGTCGGCTTGGGAAGTGATTCAGGGAGATTACTTGCAGAGTGTAATCTGCAAACAGGTCTACTCAAAAGCAGGTTTCGGTGGGTTCGGCCAGGTTTCCTTTCTGTGGCACGACTTCAGGCTGAAAACAGCTCAGAATATAAACACTTTCTGTTTTTCAGAAGAAGAGGAGAGAAATTTGGAGACCTCACCTACAAAAAATTGTTATTTTGTTTTGTTTTTATTTATCCAGATATACCACCTGTCCCAAGTGTTGTGGAATTCCTTAGTATCTTTATCCTGTAATTCATATGTAAGCTTTGTCATGTCTACTACATATATTTTGGTTATTAAATTAAGCAATGTCGGGATGGTTTCCTGTTTCCAGGTTTGGGCATATATAATTCTTGCCGCGGTGGTTATGTGTAGAAACATAGAAACATAGAAGACTGACGGCAGAAAAAGACCCCATGGTCCATCTAGTCTGCCCTTTTACTATTTCCTGTATTTTATCTTACAATGGATATATGTTTATCCCAGGCATGTTTAAATTCGGTTACTGTGGATTTACCAACCACGTCTGCTGGAAGTTTGTTCCAAGGATCTACTACTCTTTCAGTAAAATAATACTTTCTCATGTTGCCTTTGATCTTTCCCCCAACTAACTTCAGATTGTGTCCCCTTGTTCTTGTGTTCACTTTCCTGTTAAAAACACTTCCCTCCTGAACCCTATTTAACCCTTTAACATATTTAAATGTTTCGATCATGTCCCCCCTTTTCCTTCTGTCTTCCAGACTATACAGATTGAGTTCATGAAGTCTTTCCTGATACGTTTTATACTTCAGACCTTCCACCATTCTTGTAGCCCGTCTTTGGACCCGTTCAATTTTGTCAATATCTTTTTGTAGGTGAGGTCTCCAGAACTGAACACAGTACTCCAAATGTGGTCTCACCAGCGCTCTATATAAGGGGATCACAATCTCCCTCTTCCTGCTTGTTATACCTCTAGCTATGCAGCCAAGCATCCTACTTGCCTTTCCTACCGCCCGACCACACTGTTCACCCATTTTGAGACTGTCAGAAATCACTACCCCATGTATAGAATCAGTTATCTGTCATTTATTGTAACTTTATGTCTAATTATTCCAAGAAGGAAGAAGAGTTCTGGTTTTAATGGTATTTTTTCTCCTATAATTTCCCTCCATCATATTTTTAGTTTTCTTCCAGAATTTCTTAGCTAGTGGACATGTCCACCACATGTGATAGTATGTACCTATTTTCACTTTGCATTTCCAGCAGTTCGGGGAGTTTTTTGGATACATCTTGACTAAGCGCGCCGGTGGCAGATGCCACCTATAGAACATTTTATATATATTTTCTCTATAGGGAACTGATAACATTATTTTATAATTAAATGTCCAAAGTTTCTCCCACTCCTGAAAGTTTATGGTGTAACCAAAATTTTGGCCCCACACTTTCATGGAGCCCTTTACTTCTTCCTCCACTAATTCTTGGTATAATAGGTACTTATATATTTTAGAAATCAATTTTTCACCTACAAAAAAATATGGATAAAATTGAACGGGTCCAAAGACGGGCTGCAAAAATGGTGGAAGGTCTTAAGCATAAAATTGATCAGGAAAGACTTCATGAACTCCATCTGTATAGTCTGGAGGACAGAAGGGAAAGGGGGGACATGATTGAAACATTTAAATGTGTCAAAGGGTTAAATAAGGTTCAGGAGGGAAGTGTTTTTAATAGGAAAGTGAACACAAGAACAAGGGGACACAATCTGAGGTTAGTTGGGGGAAAGATCAGAAGCAACATGAGAAAATATTATTTTATTGAAAGAGTAGTAGATGCTTGGAACAAACTTCCAGTAGACGTGGTTGATAAATCCACAGTCACTGAATTTAAACATGCCCGGGATAAACATAAATCCACCCTAAGATAAAATACAGGAAATAGTACAAGGGCAGACTAGATGGACCATGAGGCCTTTTTCTGCCGTCAATCTTCTATGTTTCTATGTTTCTAAATCCACTGGTTTAAAAGCTCGGGAAATGGTGACTAAGATCTGACAGGGTGCCACCCCGGTTAGACTTTTTTTTCCTTCTTCTTCTCCTCCTCCTCCAACGCAATAGATTCGCTTGACCGCTTTCTTAAAAATAAAAAAAATATTAACTGGCCTTCTTGTGAAATGATTGCAGATGGTGGGAAGGACAATCGTTATCATAGTCATTGTCATAATAATAAAAACCACCCTGGATTTCATTGGACAAAACTTCACAAGGGCAACCATTGCGATGGGCACCATGTTTTCAGTGTGGGTGGGTTGCCCTTCATTTACAAATAGTTTATAATAATAATAGTAACAATAGAGTTGGAAGGAGCGAAGGGCGACCAAAGTTTTTACTACCACTCTGTGGCCGTGGCTTATGCAGGACGCCCTGCATTTTCTTTCAATATCTTTCAGTGCAAATTGGGTGCTCTGGGGTGGAGCTCCATTTTTGCTCCCACACTGCGTTCCCCTCCCCCATCTGGGCAGTAGCCCCCCCCCCCCCTGATTGGAAGGGACCTTGGAGGTCTTCTAGTCCAACCCCCTGCTTAGGCAGGAAACCCTACACTACTTCAGACAAATGGCTATCCAACATCTTCTTTAAAACTTCCAGTGTTGGAGCATTCACAACTTCTGGTTGTAGGCTGTTCCACAGATTAATTGTTCTGTCAGGAAATTTCTCCTCAGTTCTAAGTTGCTTCTCTCCTTGTCTAGACCCATCCTCGAATACAGCTCATCTGTTTGGAACCCATATCGCATCTCAGACATTAACACCCTTGAAAATGTCCAAAGATACTTCACCAGAAGAGCCCTTCACTCCTCCACTCGAAACAGAATACCCTACGAGACTAGACTTTCAATCTTGGGCCTAGAAAGTTTAGAACTAAGACGCCTTAAACAAGATCTAAGTATTGCCCACAAGATCATATGCTGCAACGTCCTGCCTGTTGGCGACTACTTCAGCTTCAACCGCAACAACACAAGAGCACACAACAGATTTAAACTTAATATTAACCGCTCCAAACTTGACTGTAAAAAATATGACTTCAGTCACTGAGTTGTCGAAGCGTGGAACTCATTACCGGACTCCATAGTGTCATCCCCAAACCCCCAACACTTTACCCTTAGATTATCTACGGTTGACCTCTCCAGATTCCTAAGAGGTCAGCAAGGGGCGAGTACAAGTGCACTAGAGTGCCTTCCGTCCCCTGTCCTATTGCTCTCCTATATCTCCTATACCTTTCTTCTATTCCTATATCTCTTCTTCTATTCTTTCATTGATATGTTCTATTCCTATATCTTCTTTTCTATTCTTTCTTAGATATATTTTACTATGAGTATCTCCTCTATAACCTTCATCATGTATTTTACTATGTGTGTGTGTGTATATATATATATATATATACCCACTAAAACTCTCATTGTGTATTGGACAAAAATAATAATA